>NC_091117.1:120699725-120977225 GCF_040183065.1 Periplaneta americana | reverse complement strand
GCATAAAGAGAAATGGAAAATAAAATTAAATTAGCTTACGCGATGTAAACAAAACATAAACAATCCGTAAATTAGGCATTGCGATTGCAAAACAAATATCAGGTATCAATTTGTAACATACAAAAACATTAACAACACACATACGTAACACTTCTATAACACAAATATGCAGCTTTCCGTACCATACATCATAAATTAATACACAATAGTCACACAAACACAATCAAACCATAATTACGACATTGCGACGACATCAAGCATCACATAACTGACTCACATACATAACAAATCAAGCATCCGTTACAACACATACACTTCAACATAGTAACCACACTTTTAAAAGTTACAAATTTGTCTCCAAGAAGAATAAATAGGACACTGTTACTAATTACTATTCTTCTACAATTCCTAAAATACATCTGTAATAAATCTGTGAAATTCCGATATGAATAATATTCACGTTTTTATATTGTTATCGTTCTTTAGCGATTTAAATAATATTCAAGTTATCATTTATATTCTGTTTTCCTTCATTAGCATTATAAAACAATATTCAAGTTATTTATATTGTTATTGTTCTTTCGCAATATATTAATTATTCAAACCGATATTTATCATTTATATTCTGTTATCGTTCTTTAGTGAGACTGTATAAATAATATTCAAGTTATTTATATTGTAATCGTTCTTTAGCGATATAAATAACATAAATTTAATATTAGGTTTGGAAAAATCCAGTTGCATAATACTGGTATTAGTTTTTCTTTTTGTATTATTACATACAATTGAACCACAATAAAATGAAAAGGAGTAACGAGGAATTGAACCTGAGACGTTGACATCTAAATTCCGACGTTCGTCCGCTGAGCTACGAGAGCAAAAGTGTGGAAACATTTTTGGAAAAATTGGCCCAATCACACTCTAAGATCTTCTGATGATTCGTAGAAGCTAGTCCAGGATGCGGGGGGCAAAGGCTAATTGAGATTTCCCGGTCTCTGACCGGGTCAAACATCCTGATAGAATTAATATTTAACCCTTGCCGTGACTTTCGGTGAAGTCCGGAGGGCCCAATTAGTCAAATCCACTCTCCTCATCTCCACGCTTGGGCCCCTTGGAATTTAATAAAATGCGAAAGAGATTGTGGTGTGCGGAAAGCAACGGGATGTTACCGCATTTAGGCCTATCCTTCCTAAGAAAACTGCAAACATGAACAAAGGAAGTTTTTAATAGAAGAAGAAGGATCTTCTGCGGACCTCTGGAAAAAGAACTAAGGAAGAGACTAGTGAAGTGCCTTGTGTGGAGTGTGGCATTGTATGGGGAAGGAACATGGACATTACGACGAAATGAAGAGAAACGAATTGAAGCATTTGAAATGTGGATGTGGAGAAGAACGGTGCGTGTAAAGTGGACAGGCAGAATAAGAAATAAAATTGTGTTTGAAAAAGTGAGTGAAGAAAGAATGATGCTGAAACTGATTAGAAAGAGAAAAAGGAATTGGTTGGGTCTCTGGTTGAAAAGAATAATGGACGACATTAGGATATGTGGATCATATGCGGAGACTAAGAGGAAGGCAGAAAATAGGAAAGATTGGAGATTGCTGGGTTTGCAGTTAAAGACCTGCCCATGGACAGAACATTTATGTGTGTATGTTCAGAATGCCTGGAATATCGTGTCTAAGAACAGTCGCTATTTGCAACGACTAGTCAATTCCATGCCCACTCGACTGCAAGATGATCGAGATAAGAGGAAGATAGACTAAATATTGAATTGTGGCTTTTTGTTTTGTTTTTTTAACGCTTAATTGTTTGAATAGTTTAAGGCCGACGCCAGTAAATTTGTTATGTTTATGCCACGAAAGATATTTTTATTGAGAATAAAATCTTTTTTCTTTCCATTTGCAGCCACAATATCATAATGATAATGATAAAGTCATGGCATAATATATTAATGAACCTGATGTTAATTACTAAAATAATCATAAAAGAAAAAGGAGCCATTATGTCTAGTTTGTCTCTCTCAAAAACAGAACAAAAAAGGACATAAAAAGCACGAGGTTGTAGTCGAACGCAGGACCTCATGAATAAGACGCCTGAATGCTACCATTATGCTATCGAATAACACACAGTATACTTCAATTATAAATGTAGATATCAGGCAACGTGGTCCAACAACATGTAACATCGCCTGTCTCCGAATTGTAGCGAAGATACCCGAAGGGAACTTTGATACAGGAGAGCGGCCACTTTTTCTTTTGACAGCTGTACATGTATTTGTTCTCTTTGACATGTAATAAAGTTGTATTTTAACTTCATATCATTTTTCTTACGATTTTGAATACATTGTAATCACTTCCCACCATCCCAAAAGTCAGCTACGAGATACAGGAAACATAAAGCCATGCGACAGTGAAGAAAGCTGCCCCTTTCCCTTAATGATCTCAAGATTACGGAACTCGTATCGAAAAGACATCAAACGCACACAGCCCAGGCGAATACAGAGCCGGAATCTCTGTTTTTTAAAGCTACCTTATGCTTTTTCTCACGAGACATTTTCCAAACATATGAAAACAGTTGCATTTCACTTAATGTCTGTGTAGAAATTATGTGTGAAAGTAAAAGGAAGAGCTACTTGCTAGAAGACAAATTAAATTTATAAAAGAAGTTGAGGCAAATCCCAACAAAATACAAATTTACACTGGAAGAGGTTTGTAATAAAAATGAATAATATAGAAAGTTCTCAATTAAGATATCTTAAAGTCTGAGTTTAATATGGAAGAACAACTTCCAGAGTATACAGTAAATGCATGCGGTGCATTTATATTAAATAACTGAAATTATGGTCAAATTCTCACTAACATCCTACAGGATGAATCATAAGTATGTTTGGAAAACGCATGAGCATGCTCCAGGATAAAAAATAAGAACAATTCCTTATATGAAAATTTGATGGAATATCCTTTTTTATTAGAGAAATGGCCATACTTTGTTTTCATTTTTTTGTTGTGTCACAAGTACATGTTTGCAAATTTGTAATTTAACGTTTAAAAAGGGTGCTCAATGTGTCTCCCTCCATTGTTTACACATTCTTGAGCACGACGTACACACGACTGGCAGTTCGCTCAAACACAATGTTGTCATCACGGATCAAGTGGCATACATTTTCAACACGTTGCAATAGCTCCTCTGCATCATTCACTGGTGTTGCATAGACAGCTTTCAAGTCACTTCATAGGTAAAAATCTAATGGGGTGAGTTCGGGTGATCTGGGTGGCTAAGGCACTGGACCACTGCGTCTAATCAAAACAACTGTCTTGTTACAGTTTTGTTTGTAAACAAACACTGGTACAAGATAAAAACAAAAAAAAAAACACAATAATATGATCAGATACTTAGGAAAACAAAAGTCACTATTACTATTTTTTTTCAATAAATATGCATTTTCCGTCAAATTTTCATATAAGGAATTGCTCTTATTTTTGATCCAGGAGCACGCTCACGCGTTTTCCAAACATACTTATGACTCACTCTGTATTTGAACAAGTTAAACAATCCTCAAGTGCTGCCAGTTCTCTATGTTCTTCTAAACTGATCCATTAATTCGTAAATTATCTTATATTCAAATCTTATTTATACTTAGTTCAGAGTTGTACGCAATTTAAATGATTCTCCTTCAGTTATAAACTGTAGTAGCAAGTAAAGTTCTTTAATTCTTGATTGTTATGATTCCAGAAGGCATTATTAGTAACCTGTATATACAGAGTGTTGAAAAAGTTTCTTCAACTGCATGGGCATTTTCATCAGAACACACATGCTGATTACGAAAATTCACAACACCATCTCTGCTGAACCCCGCTCATATCCGCAACCAGACTTTTGTTTTCAGTATTCCTTGCGACGTGTCATTATTCCATGCCAGGGGTGTCAACTACGATATGATTATCTGGTAGTCTGCTGTATTGTAGGGCAGAGAAATGCATTGCCAAGAATGGACGTCACATTGAGCACCTCCTATGAACAAGTGTTCAGATCTCAGAAAGTATGTGTTGCAGGATCCATGTTTATTAGACATTTTCTTATTTTTATGCATACTATCCCCTCCTAAAATATTGGATACTTCTTTTTTTAACACCCTGTATACATTTTTGCTACCACTCAAAGAGGGGTCATAATGTTAAGTGTTTTTGTATTTTATTGCAAATATTTAAGACAAGTCATTTAAATTTATGGTATTTATATAGCGATGGCTGTTACGCATTAAGATCCTTATCTTCTACTGGCGATATAGACCTAAACGCCCTTAAAATGGTAGTCTAGTAGCCTATAGTTTGTGTATTACTTCATTATATAATGGAATATGCATTGATATTCTAGGTTCACTCATTCGAAGCCAACATATTTAAATTTTACAAGAGAAAGCTCTAAGACTAATGAGAAGTCGCCTATGCAAAAAGAACATTCCGTAAAAGGATTTTGAAAAATTTAGAAATCTTGACCTTATCTTTTGAACACATTCTTCCCTGATGTTTTACGTCAGAATTGAAGATACTTTCAGTATTTACCAGAACATTAATATATAATTTAATGCTAGACACAATTTTATTTAATATCTTCACCTAATCTCTGTTAGTGTCAGCTTTTACACAAAAAGAAGTTCACAATTAATTTATTACAGTTTCAATGCACTATCTAATTATCTTAAAATTCTTAAGGACCAACAGTAAAATAACGGTACCTAGTTTTAACCGTGACAACGCTTTTTTAGTTCTTTTTAGCATTCTGATTATTGTATTGTGTTCCTGTTTTGTGAAGAATTTTAGATAAGGGCGCAAATAGCCATAGTAGCTGACGCACCTTTTTTAAACACCACTAACTAACCAACAGTAAAATGTTTAGAACAGAATTAACAAAGTTTCTCCATATTTATATCTCCTAATTAACTCATGAACTGTTTGTTGTTGTTGTTTAGTCAACTGTCTGAAGACAGGCTTGACCCTCATAAGTAACACCAATAAAGCATCACTCATGAGCCAACTAATCCAGCAGATAATGAGGTAAGCTGCCTAGTTCCTTTCCTCCTCCATTGCATACATCGCTGAGTAATAAGTAATAACATATTACACTGCTCTGTCGATATAGGAGAAAGTCAATGTTCACCTACTTAGATATACTACGCGGATCAAGTCCCCTGCAATCGGCAAGTGGTAGAGCATGAAAGTCGAGAAATATTATGGACAGAAAAACATCGATCATACAGGAATGGGTATTTAAGAGTTATTAATTCATTGTAAAACCTGAATTTGATACGTTAATACAAATTAATTTTATTTCCTAGAATATATCTGTCTACAAAATACAATAATAAATACATAATGCATAAGTAAATAAATATATGAATACATAATTAAATAAATAAGTAAATAAATAAACATATAAAGAAATATATAAGTACATAAGTGAGTGAGTGAATGAATGGATAGATAAATGAATGAATAAATAAATTCGTAAATAAATGAATAAATAAATAAAATACATAAATAACTAAATAAATAAATAAACAAACAAACGAACAAACAAATAAATAAATATTACATTAAACCAGCGGTGACCAAAACTCGAGCTGCAGTGATTACATGCGACAGTCTATGAAATAAGGAGACGCAGGAAAGGTACTTGGCATGAAAACTATAACCAGTTGTGGTTCCTGTACTAACATCTTGATCAATCCGCGGATAAAAATCTCAAGCTTGGCTGTATCAATAATGTCACTGCTGTCATCAAGAGCCAGTGAATAATAATGTACGATTTTTCTTGCTTATTTTTTCAACCTTCCTCTTGAATATAATCAGGAATTTTCTAAATTCGTCTCTCGTACTTGGTCGAAAAATTCGTAGTTTCTCAAAATTAAAAAGTTCTTATGGACAATTTACTTAAGCTATTTTAATCATTACTCTTTTGAGAAATTCTGTTCTATTAAAAGGCTTTAGAGCACGAGAGATTTCAAACCCCATTAGGTAGCCGACTTCTTTACATTCTTTTATCTCATCTTTCTCGTCCTGGCCATGATTTAAGACATGTCAATTTGTGGCGTTGGCACATATACTGAATCAATTTTTCTACAATATTATTATTAAATGAATAACTAATAAATAGTTACCCTAATCTAAAGATTAAGAGGATTAAAATTGAGGGCCACCGGCATGGCTCAGTTGGTTAAGGCGCTTGCCTGCCGGTCTGAAGTTGTTCTCGGGCGCGGGTTCGATCCCGCTTGGACTGATTATCTGGTTGGGTTTTATCCGAGGTTTTCCCCAACCATAAGGTGAATGCCAGGTAATCTATGGCGATTCCTCGGCCTCATCTCGCCAAATACCATCTCGCTATCACTAATCTCATCGACGCTAAATAACCTCGTAGTTGATACAGCGTCGTTAAATAACCAACTTAAAACTTAAAATTGAGATAAAAACCTAATAATTTTATCCTTCTAGGGAGAAGATCTAAATATATCAATATTCATGCACGTACAGAAGAATTATAGAAACACATACTTTAGTAGTAGTAGTAGTTAGTAGTAGTAGTAGTAGTAGTAGTAGTAGTAGTAGTAGTAGTAGCAGTAGCAGTAGCAGGAGCAGCAGCAGTAGCAGCAGCTGCAGCACATTATTCAGCGTGGCAATTAATGTTTCTATATACTCCTAATTGAACCGTTGAGGAAAGTAAACATAGCCTATTACATTTTGTCTGACAGAAGAACAAAAAAAAGTTCTTCTCATTCTTTATGAAACCACCTCTTAGTGCTTGTAGAGACAGAGTTTGTAGAGCGACATCATACCGTCACTGTTTGCCTTCAGTACGTGAATGAAAAACACAGCAATGGACACTAAATTCCTCGTACCCGTTTGAATGTTTTGTGACATGACGCTTTGCGGGGACTTGGATTATCGTCACAATAACAGACATGTTGTACTGTTTTCTGCTTTCTTTAGACTCAAACGCATTCCACTAAATCGGCGGAACAGTGTACGCTAATCAGACTAAGATGTTTACAAGCAATTGAATAGCCGCCCAGAACAAGGTTGTAACCCTAATTGACAAGTTGACTTTTTCGTGGATCCAGGCTGTTAATGATGTGCTATGGGTAATGTTTGTACTTGTATTAAAATCAGCACAAGTGTCTGATTGTCAACTTGCTCAAAAAAATTAAAAGTATGTACATTACAATACATTTTTCCCCATTTCTGAAGAATTTCGTACTTGCTGGTTACAACCTTGTTCTGGGCTGCTATTCAATTGTTCTTCCTCTGACACAAATCGTCAAGTGAGATGTACTTCCTGATAATCGATGTACAGATACGGAAATAAAATTTGGAGCTTTCTTATTTTATGTTTGGCTTACAACACACTGCGCATGTGCAGTAAACAAGAGCCCTTGTATATATGCTGCTTGTGGACAGTCGTGTGAAATTGTTGCCTACATACAGGTAGACTCCCATCAAGACTCGCTCCAAATTTTAATTCCGTATCTGTACATATCAGCCAGAACCTCAATCAGAGTTAGATGAACGTTGGTACTTGGAAATTAAATTAATCTACTTACTTTGAATTAGGTCTATATATTTCTGTATAGAGTGACCAGATTCATATCGATCAAAAAAGAGGACACAGAGCTTCCAAAAGGAGAACATTGTTCGAAAAAAGAGGATAGAAGATATTATGTACTTAGATTTATTTATTTTTACTTTGTTATTTAACGACGCTATATCAACTACTGGGTTATTTAGCGTCGATGAGATTGGTGATAGCGAGATGAGGCCCAGGATTCGTCATAGATTAACTGATATTTGCCTTAATGTTGCAAAAAACCTCGGAACAACCCAACCACCTAATCAACCCAAGTGGGGATCGAACCCGCGCCTTAGCCGACTGAGCTACGCCGGTGGCTATTTAGACTTAAACTTATATTGTACTTTAAATTACGTGAATTTATAGTTTATTAGAAAATACTTAAAATACAGTCTTAGGCTTACATTATACTTAAAAGTATATTAATATATATTTTATTACAAAATGATTATGATAAAACTTAATCAGAATAATTTTACAGTTACCTACATATGAAAGTCAAATTGTATCAGTATGTAATTACTTAATTCCGATCCAGTTGTATGTTCAACTATGTAAGTAAGTTTTAATCCTGATTGAGTGTAAGAGAAGGCCTTACGGCCTTAACTCTGCCAGGTTAAATAAAGCCATTATTATTATTATTATTATTATTATTATTAGGCCTATTATTATTATTATTATTATTATTATTATTATTATTATTATTATTATTATTATTATTATTAAAGAGGACAGAAAGACTATATTCCGTCAATGCTGCTGCCATCTACAGGCAAATTACTTGAAAAGGGCGTCAAATCAGATAACTTCAAAATATCAGACATACAAGTTACGAAAAGGAGGACATTTCTTGTTTTTTTTTTTAATCCGCCCGCACCCCGGACAAAGATCTAAAAATAAGGACATGTTCGGACAAAAGAGGGCGTCTGGTCACCCTATTTCTGTATAATTTTTCACTTCTTTCACACTTCAAAGATTCAATGTTGATTTAAGATCTATGGAATGCAATACACGAAATGAAATGAAAAAGATAGACCTCACAATATGTAAGGCTGCACTCACAATGTAAATTGAAACGTAAACACGCCGAAAGCTAGAAACTGTGCCATTAAATGCAATCATTCACAATACACTCACGTACACGCAACCCTGATTACGTAAAATTAGTCTGGCAGCTTGGTTTAAGTTTAAATTGAAATGAATAATTCAGCCAATCACAACGCGACAATGGAAGTTCGAGAGTCAAATCGCTTCACACATACAGCTGCCATAGTTATTCCGGCATTTCTTACGCTCTTCAAAACACAAGGAATAGGCAGCACTATGAAACTTGTTTGCAATAATACAATGAGCACCGCTGTATCATTATCCGACTCTTGACACAAAATGTGAAGAACTTAGTGACTTTCAACAACACATACTCGATTATTCAAAAGTGATCCCGTCAATCGACAATGTGACTCTAGATTCTAGAAGAAACAGAATTGACTCTTCCTTAATATTATGTTCCTCATTCTGAATGCTCAATACTTCTTACTTTTCTGTATGCTTTCGTAAGTATTGTAAATTTGGTCTGAACCCTGACACTACAAAATATATAAAAAGGAAGCTCTAGGATATGTAAAAAAGTGAATGGAAGGATTGCTTTAAAGAACAGTAGAAAAGAATATGTGAACCGTCACAATTAGTGACCTTTTAACGCACACATTTTCTAGTTTAGTCGTTGTCAAATCCCATATAATTACATTATTTTATTCATAGGCCAACAGTAAAAGTGGTTGAGGTTTAAAACTTCCAGTGTATTAAAACGTGGTGTAATATTTTTTGTTTGTACATCTATGACAGTGTGAAAATAGAAACAAAAATATATGGCTGTCTCAAAAACCCAAACACACTAAAATAGTGTGAAATGTTTATAACTTACATTCATATTAAGAGGAATTTTTTTTTTAATCCTTTGAGGCACAAAAGTTATTTTTATGTTTTTCATTCATGGATCATAAGAAAGCTTCGATCGATTTTTTCAAAATTTTAACTCTGCACACAATTTTAAACACAGATGGCACCTCTATGTACATATATTCAAGGGATGGTTGAATGGTGGAACATCTGTGCTATAATTGTAGAGAAAGAAAGAGAAACGGTGGTTCTTCTGAACAACCACTATGCTGCAAAGGGTTAATATCTGAACATCCTCACAAAATGCTTACTCCTACTTTGTTAAGAGTGTCATTCCTGTACTTCAAATTTTTCTTACAATTTATTCATATAGGTCCAAATTTAAAAAAAATCAAAGAAAGAGAATAATATTATAATCTATTCGGTCTTGATTTCTCACTTCAGAATAACTGATACAAAGCGAACACAGTGATTCAAATATGCCACTGGGGGAAGGATGCAGAGCTGTGCTTTCTGGAGGAGTAAAAGTTTAGAAGAGGTGGTCAGTGGTCGGGAAAAAGTTTGCGTAAGTGAGGAACTTATTGAGCGGAAAAAGGAGTAGTAAGAGCAAAAGTCAGTATCAGCGGAAACGGGCTCAATGAGCGAAAAAGTTCTCAGTGACAACAAAAGTGTATAGTGAGCGGAACTCAATGAATAGAGCACAGATAGCTGAAAAGCGAAGCGATCAGGGAGGGATATTAAATGACAGGATAAAGGATAAATGAACGGAGAACCTGAAAGAGTGGATAAGAGTTCAGTGAGGACAGAAGACTTAGTAAGCGGAGAAATGATAAATGTTTAGTGAGCGGGAAAATAGTCAGTGAGTGGGAGAGACCTCAGTGAGCGGGAGAGTACTCAGTGAGTTGGAAAGTGAGTGGAAGAGTCCTCAGTGAGCAGGAGAGTACTCAATGAGCGGGAGAGTACTCAATGAGCGGAAGAGACCTCAGTGAGCGGAAGAGACCTCAGTGAGCGAGAGAGTACTCAGTGAGTTGGAAAGTGAGTGGAAGAGTCCTCAGTGAGTGGAAGAGTCCTCAGTGAGCGGGAGAGTACTCAATGAGTTGGAAAGTGAGTGGAAGAGTCCTCAGTGAGCGGGATAGTATTCAGTGAGTTGGGAAGTGAGTGGAAGAGTCCTCAGTGAGCGAGAGAGTACTCAGTGAGTTGGAAAGTGAGTGGAAGAGTACCCAGTGAGCGAGTGAGTACTCAGTGAGCGAGAGAGTGCTCAGTGAGTGGAAGAGTCCTCAGTGAGCGGGAGAGTACTCAGTGAGTTGGAAAGTGAGTGGAAGAGTCCTCAGTGGGTGAAAGAGTACTCAGTGAGTTGGAAAGTGAGTGGAAGAGTCCTCAGTGAGCGGGAGAGTACTCAGTGAGTTGGAAAGTGAGTGGAAGGGTCCTCAAGGAGCGTGAGAGTACTCAGTGAGTTGGAAAGTGAGTGGAAGAGTCCTCAGTGAGTGAAAGAGTGCTCAGTGAGTTGGAAAGTAACTGGATGAGCGGAAAAGTGCTCAATATTAGGAAGGGAAAAGGTGCTCAATAACAAAAAAAGTTCTTAGATAGAAATTGCTCGATGGTAGGAAAAGTTGTCACCTATAGGAAAAGTTCTCAGTGAGGTGGTTAGGATTCAGCTACTGGAAACAGCTTAAGAGGTGCCAATGAGCGGAAATGAATTCAGTATTTCCTATCACTGAGAGAAGATCGGGAACAGTGAGGGGAAATACCTCAATGAGTGGTAAAGGTCTCAATGAGTAAGAAACGAAAGGTGGGCACAAAACGCTAAAGAAGTGGGAGGCGACTGGGTTAAGTTAACTTAAATAAAATGTTAAGTGAACAGAGAACAGATTTAGTAAGTGGAAAAGAAATGCCCAGAGAGGGATGAAGCTCTCAGTAAGAGGAAAAACATCCAATGAGTGGGAAACGGTGAAATGAAAGTTTCGAGCGAGAAGGGCTTAATGAGCAGAAAACGGCTCAGGATTTTAAATCTGTAGAGCATCAGCGAGCGAAAAACAATTCACTGCGCACAATTTGTTTCAGTATTCAAATCACTCTAAGAGTCGAGAATTTTATCTATTCAATAAGTTCATTTTAATTAAATTATTTTAAGATTTCTGTAACTTTGTACAACTGATTACAAAGTTAATGAATCCAGTGTTTTGAAACCTAAAGTAAAATGGACTGAGTTTAGAGTTTTTTTTAATTAAAAAATTTTTTTTTGTGTGTTTGTATCTGTGGAATGTCGACACAGATATACAGGATAAAAGGGGTATAACTCCATTAATTTGAACTAGTAATAGATATCAATAGAACTAGTAGATAAGTTGGAATAACCGTTTCTCCATCTATAATTCTTATGGAAAAAATCGAATTTTTATGGAGAAATTGGAAGTGGATACATTGCAACAGTGCAGTGCTTTGTTTACTGCTACGGAAATGCGAAGAATAAAGTAGTAGCATAACGAATAGAAAGAAGTGTCCGCGCTCCTATCTATTCAGCATTGTCGACGGTGACCAAGAGAATTAGTGGCGCTGCGATCGGTATTACTCAGTTGGAAGCGAATATCCATAAAAGAAGCAGTAGAGTGTTCGTTCATTTCGTTTGCTTTCGTTTCTATTCATCATGGTAGTAGTTTAAGCAAAGGATTCGTTTCTGCTTACATCGAAGCTCTTAGAGGTCTTTCAGTGATGAGGAAATCAATAACAGCTGATTTGTAGGTCAGTGTACGTTCTAAAGACGAAAATTCATACATGTGCTGTTATATTTAAGAATAAAGTCATAAGAAAGGAATATTTAAAGATAACCTTGCAATTCATAATGAACAAACGTAAGTAGGCTAATTCTCAACATCAGTAGGCCTATTGTATTAAGATTTTATGAATAACAAAATACAATAAATTTATTAACATATCCATACTTTCAGATCAATTACATTGCCCTCGATTTGTACAGACTGGAACCACACATCCAGTCTCTATAGTAGAGCCAGCGATTTTGGCAGACCGATTTTGTTAATCTGAACTCCAAAACGAGTTACTCACCGATGCAAGATAAGCTGATATCTCTGCAGCAAGCAAACTGAAGCTAGAATGGGAAGGACATAAGGGTTAAAATAAAGAACCAGGATCCGAGTGGACTTAGACGGACAGTCACTTCCAAAAAACTATGCACATATAGCTAAACTATAGAACTACAGTAGTCTATAATGTGAGCATGTAGTGACCAGTTCCCGACACACATTTTTCGAGATAATTCCAGTTGCCGCTGCATAGTCTTTCCTTGTTACTATAAAGTATAAAGACAATCTATGTAATCAAAAAAGCTATTCTATAATCAAATGACTGACTGATTCGTCAACTTAAATATCCTTAAACCCTGTAAGTAGGTTTCTGTTAATCCTTAGTTAATAGATAAGACAATTTTAAGAAATACGAACATTAAGAGTTGGAAAATGGGAGACAATAATAATGATCAAAACAATTATACTGATTTATTTTTTTAATCAGCAACCGTGCAGCCTTTAAATTTGAAACAAAGACTCGCTCATAAAATGGGTTAGACTATTTATCACATCTCTCAGAATTGTTTCTACAATGTATAAGGACTGTAAAAAATTCAATTTCACGTACTCTCTTCAAATAACTTTTCAAGTTTTTTTTTTTTTTTTTACTTCCCAACAGAGCAGAGAGCAGGGAGAAAGGAATTAACGGCTTTAAAAATTCACTGAAGTGTATTTAACTAGAGACGTAAAATTTAAAATGAACGTTACTTTCTACAATTTTGGTTAAACATTCTTAGATTTTTTAAATACCGTTTCCTAAGGTGCTGATGAAAAGGCAGCAGGGAGTGAGAAATCTCATGTCATCCGAGCTCGACGAAAATCGATATCTGGGGATCTTTGCGAACACAGAATACGAATAAGATATTATTTTGTCCGACTTTGTCCCTAAAGTGGTGGATGGGACAAAAATGGGCGAAAAATTAAATTAGATATCTCAGGTGTTTTCGAGACGAAAATTACGAATAATACAATTTGTGCGAATTCAATATGCAATTTCAGTACTATGAATTATGTTAAAAAAATAAAACATCGGATAACGCAGATAGACATAAGTACAGGTAACACATGTATAGTATTTAAGGGGGTAATGTAACACCTTTACATTTAGTAAAATCGAAAAGTGTAATTTCTACATATTCTGAATGAATTTTGTGCTGGAATTTAGTATACTCATCAGCCAATACCTCTGGGTTAATAAATAAGTTTTTAGAATCCATGAAATATTTATTGTGAATGGTAATTATATTTTTCAATTTGTGCAGGGAAAATTGGTTTCTCCGATATTTTGTACGATTTTGAATATTTTAAAATGTTTTCTTCTCTGTTTTAATCACAATGTGTGTCTTAAGAAATTATCATTGCAATCCTATTTATTATATCTCTATATAAATCTAACTTCCGCGGCATGCAATTTTACCCAATTAATCAAATTATGTTTTGATCAAAAGAAGAATCGTAATTTTACTAACATGAATTGGCGCACGACCGGTAGAAGATTCCTACATTATTACTGGACAGATCTTGTATATTGATCTGGTAAGGGTAGGATTATATACATATTTCTTAATTTAGAAAATGTAGGAGGCGTCTTGTAAAATTATTGCGAACGAATACATGTATTTAAGGTATTCTTTGAATCGGACTGTACCGTGGTGTGTTTCATAATAATGATATAAGCTGCGGGTATGAAAATATAAACAGCGACTCAGAACGTTATCGCAACTCATTCATGCAGCTCACACAAACAATATTGGCTCGTCTACTGGAAATGTCATCCAGGTCACCTGCCAAAATCGCTGCCTCCGACTGTAGCACTCGTTGTGTCACAGGTACAAACGGATTTGACATTCTTCTGTTAGGAAATCTCTACTGATTCATGGAATTCTATCTTGATTCCCCATAAATTAATAGCATATCTAGGTACTCACGATTAGCAAATTTTGGCATTGCCCTAATTGACGTCACCTTCACAATTCTATGAAAAGATTGGCATAAGACTTACTACTTTGCACCTATAAGCGCTGCTTACTAAGAACGCAGATAAATAGTGTACACGTGTCGAGTAACCCTTAATTGCAGCGATGCCAGATTTTCGTAAGGGTTCCGTCACACTGTAAATGCGGTTTAACAGTTAATTTTGTACGTCATTACATAAATGATATGCGTTGATATCTTACCACCCTTACGTCTCAATACTAAAATTTTTTACCATAAATGGGATTCAAACTTCTGACACAAATTACTTTTTTTTTTTTTTTTTTGCTAAACCGTTATTAAAATACGAAAATGTTATTTGATTTTTTTGGTTACTTATAACCTAAAGATTCTGTTCTTAAAATTCCTGCAGTTATACACCTTTCACCCTGTATAAAGAAAATAATGTGATTATATGTCATATAAAAATGATGCTTTTGAACCTTGATGTAATAGTAAGATTCTTCAAAACAATATGAATTAGTTTATCAATAATATCCTGAAAAATGAACTTTAGATATAAGTATAATCCGACAAAGGCTAGTGGAGTCATGGCGAAACTAACTTCCACACTGACATATTTTTGTTGTCCACAAGAACGTGTATTATATAGTTTTGTCACCGCCTAGTTGATATGTTCGCTGTATTAGCAGCGTATCGAAAGAGTAATAAAGTTATTCATGAACAAGTTCATGATCCAGAGACTGAAATAACTAGTAAAGTCGAGAACTATTAAATTCTTTGTAGAAGAGGCGGGGGAGAAAGGGTCCTATAAAAATTTAATATATTCAAAGAAGAGCGACAATCGAAATGATAGCCGTCCAAATCTTGGATTTAAAATATCGGCATCCTAATGAATTCAAATGAACAAAAAATAAAATGTAAATTAATGTTAAAAAATACATAATGAAATTAAAAAAAAAAGAATATTCTGCGACAAGATGTGGTAGCTATCAAAACGATAACAATTTATTGAAAATAAATAATATACATTGAATATTATAAAGCTGAATAGAGATGGTGATTGATGATGTTCAATGAAGATTTTAAAATGGTTGATGCAATTGTCTGAAGAGTCTTTTCAGGAACCTTTAATTTTCTGAGGATCTCCAATGGCAAAGACTTACAATTTTACTACTTCGTTTTAAAATTTTATATTATTTTATTTGCATTTTAGTTCATTGTGTTCAAAGAACGGCGAAGGTCATATTCAAAATACATATTTGCATTTAATTTTATTAATAATATTACAATAACATGTGCGAAAACGTGATTGGATTTCTTAATTTTACCTATGCTTATTTGAATTTATGTCCGGTGGTTCATTTGTCTTTAATTTAAATTACATAAAATACAAAAAAACTCATATACATAATTGTTTCTGATATTAAAATGATAATAAAAACATACCCCACGCGTTTGATGATGATGATATGCAGTTGTACGTGTGTGTTGAAGGACTAAATATTTTTTTTCGCTGCAGCAGTATTTGATGGTATATTCAATTTTAAAGTACTGTACTTTTGGATTTCAAACGGACTGCATTACAATTCTTGATAAGTCGTTAATAGCTGATACGTTCAAGCTGTCCTGCAAAATATATACGATGCTAATTACGCTAAAACATAGCATTATTACAATGACTAGAACACTAAAATATAGCAAAATGTTTAAAGGATCTTTTGTTCCTTTCGTCCTGTATTACTGGAAGAAGTTTTTTTACCTGCTTATATTCATTTTATTCATACTGTAAAACTATCTAGAAAATCTCAATTTGCGTATTTTTAATTCCAGTTCTCCTGGTGCTTTGCAAACATGTCTTTCAAGTGGAGTAACTATATACAGGGTGTTAAAAGTATCCAATATTTTAGGAGGTGCTAATATGTATCAAAACAAGTAAATAATGTCAAATAAACATGGGTCTTACAACACATACTTTCTGAGATCTGAAACTTGTTCATAACAGGTGCTCGAAGTGACGTCCATTCATGGCGGTGCATTCCTCTGTCCTTCGGCGTGAGGAATCACGCAATCTTTGAAATTGATCTGGTCATATTTTATAACCGAAAGTCTAGGGGGTTTAGGTTTGGGGAACGAGCAGGCCAAGGTGTGGGGCCTCCTCAATCAATCCAGCGGTCCTGAAATGTCAGCGACCGGTGGTCACGCTCATTTCGGAAAAAATGTGCTGGTGTGCCATCCGTCATGCGTGAACCACAATTGTAGTCTTTGCTGACATGGCACATACTCCAGCAATGTAGGCAATTCGTTACTAAGAAAGTCCTGATAACGAGCCCCAATTAATCTCTTGGCCCTTAATCTATCACCAAGAACGCCTGCCCATAAGTTGATTGAGAATCGGTGCTGATGCCTTGTTTCTTCAACTGCTTAGGGATTTTCATCAGCCCACACATGCTGATTACGAAAATTCACAACACCATCTCTGCTGAACCTCGCTCATATCCGCAACCAGATTTTTGTTTTCAGTATTCCTTGCGACGTATCGGATGTCAACTACGGTATGATTATCTAGTAGTCTGCTTTATTGTAGGACTGAGAAATGCATTGTCATAAATGGACGTTACACTGAGCACATCCTATGAACATGTGTTCAGATCTGAGAAAGTATGTGTTGTAGGACCCATGTTTATTAGACATTTTCTCCTTATTTTATGCATACTATCATCTCCTAAAGTAATGGATACTTTTTAACAGCCTGTATAAAAGACATACCATACTTAACTTCGACACACTGTATAAGTTATAAGAGCGCTCAAAGAACTATCCCGCGCCATAGCGTAGGCTAAAGGTTTGTTCATATTACTGTATCATGCATAGACAGTTTCTGGAACGTAGCTTTAGGAAAGTGACAGAAAGAAGGATTGCATCCGGTATAAATGGGCCTCCATCAAGTTCAGTTACGACCAAGCGCATTGTTGCTATTGATAACGAAGAATTGATAAGTTTAGTAAGGAGACTATCGATTCTCTGTAAGAAAGTTCAATGTTCCACTTTCGTTTTCCTTCCTTTAACATTTTATGAACGAAAAAGCGTTTACGTTGGTAATTATTCCAAATATTTTCTTCTTCTTCTTCTAATAGAATTGGAAATGCACATAAATCTTGCACTAGATACGTACAGTACATAATATAGTAAGAAAACAAGTGACTAAATCTGATTGACAGTAACAAGCAACATGTGACCACATGCACGGAAATATTCTAATATGGGTCGCATTTCAACGTAACGGAAGCAGAACAATCCATGGTGGAAACATAGTAGAGGTGTGGGACAAGCTGTGCGTGTTTTCGTTCAGTCTGCGCATGACGTCACCTTTACTGCAGGCCGCACTCGAATGACACAGTCAACATAACAGATTGTTGATGGTTAGATCTGCGTCCATAAATTTAAATGAATAAATAAAAATCATGGTTTGTGTATTCAGTAAATATTGACAGTATAGGCTATAATAGGGTCTACCTTGAAGTGATAACATTATAAAATAGAGAACAATAAATTAAATTCAAGAGTCAAGAAATAATGTAATATGGTAGTGCAACGTTAATAATTGTCTTCTGTAATATACACGTACTTTTATAATAATTATAATTCATTATGCTACAAATATGCACAAAATTAGGCCCATATATCACACACATTATATTACACATGAATTCAAGTACAATAGGAACTACCTTGAAATGATAACGTAATAAAATTATGATCTATTACATATTAAACTCAAGTTTCAAGAAACAATGTGATATGGCAGTGTGTCATTAATAATATTGCCTTCTGTAATATACACGTGGTTTTATAATAATTGCAATACAATGTGTAATAAATATATACATACTTAGATCTATACAGTTATTTATAACATACATTATTTTGTACATGAATTCAAATACTTTTGAACCTTCATTAACATATGTATATGAATTTCTTGGAATAATTTGTCATTATAGTAAACAAATATTTTTATATATTCAAGCTATTGGAGACATAATATAGTCTACTACATTATTTACCTTATTATTCCACACACGACATAATATAATTT
Source organism: Periplaneta americana (assembly GCF_040183065.1). Taxonomy (NCBI): domain Eukaryota; kingdom Metazoa; phylum Arthropoda; class Insecta; order Blattodea; family Blattidae; genus Periplaneta; species Periplaneta americana. The sequence continues at coordinate 120,958,593 of NC_091117.1, read as the reverse complement.
CACCATTATAAATCCCACTCTGTTAAGTAAATACTTATTCTTATGCAATCTTTTTCATATTCTTTATAATATTTCTCTTTGAAATTCCAGATATTTTTATTATTTTATTAATTTCTTTAATTCTAATAAATGTTCTTGTTCTAACCAATGTCGTAATTACTTCTGGCGGAAGAGGAGAACTCATTTCTGCTTCGTTTTTCATGGCAGAATTAACCAAATTTAGTCTTTTTTATTATAAATTTCTCATGAGAAACAGAATCTCCGTGCACATCTGAGAATATACTTCAATAAGCATGGCAACCAATTGTACAGCCTTAGAAGGGAGAATTAAGTTTCCACGGGACACTGTAGTAATCCAGTCTTTTTGATTAGCAGAAGTTGACAATGTTGTGGGAATTCCAAGATTCGGGTATTGCTCCATATGTTTTGATGCAGCATATCCTGCAATATATTTTAATCCTTCCTGGGATATCCGCTGTCTTGCAGAGATTTCATATATTTTTTCTGGGAGGCCTATATTTTCTTCAGGATCTCGATCGTTGGTAAATTTAACCGGTTTCAGAATGCCTTTAAGAAATTCTGTCGTTGCACATAGTTCTTTCTGCAGATTATCATTGACTTCTGATTGGCTTGTACTAGGACCCACTATTAATGCCTTTTCTTCGGAAAGCAAATCGGAGGTGTTTTTGTTCTCACAAAACTGAGATAATGAATTTCGACCTAGTATGTACCACTTCAGTCTGTTTAAAATCTAAAGCAGAGGGATGATCGTTTGTTCTACCCATGCTTCTAATTTCCGAAAAAAAGTTTTCTACCAGATCTTGGTTAAGTTTTCTTGTGATGATGTATTCAATTTTGTACTTGTACCTCATTGCCTTATACAACAATGTTAATGATTTATTATTTATTAGAATCCCCTCCTGATAAGGTAATTTCCTGTTTGCCTCTCCTACTTTAACTGTGGTCATGAAGTCATTCATTTCTGAGAGTATAATATTCTGATCTTGAAGGTTTATTCCGTAACTATGCAGCCCACGGTGGGTACCGAATTTAGAAACGGTATTAAATAAATCAAACCAATCATTAGTTAATTTTATTGCCTTTGAAGTTTCTTTCCATTCATTTGATCTCAACAGCTCGTTTTCACCACACCATTTCAAAGCCTTTGCAACTCTGTTGGAAAATAATTGTGCTGCCAAACTAACTTTTTGTCTTTGGGTACCACGGACACTTAAGTGTAACGGAGTTAACTTGTAAGCTAATTTTGTATCAGGGGACGAGGATGCACGTAAAAGTTCATGAATTGGTTCTGATGAAATGTCCAATCCGTTCAAGTTGAAACCATGATCTAGAAAGTGATTGCTGTGTAATTTCAATAAATGTGGAGCGTCTGAAAAAAAAAACAAATATTTCTAGAGTTGAATCATTTGGATTAGGAAAACTGCAATTTAGTTTGGTAGAAATTTTCAAATCACGCCACAATTTTCTGTCACTTCCACCTAAATCGCTAACTGTGGCCACAACTTGAAAACCACTGCCTTCTAACTGGCAAATTATGTTTGTTAAGATTTCTTTTGTCATTGTCTGATCATATTTATAGTATACGGGCTGCTTCCACCTTGCAAACAAACCACGTGCAAAAACAACCTGCACTGCCTTATGAGGTCCAATTATTTGTTCTTCCCTACTGTCAAAAGAAACCTCCTCATTTAAATACATTTCATCAAATGCTAATACTGTTACACGATCTAACTCCGACATATTTGTAGCTCTCGCCTTCATTAATTTTAAGACATCATGAAGTACCCCTTCCTCAAGCGATAATTGTTTTACTGCCCATTTTCTCAGAGTTGACAAATCAGGTAACGGGTAATTTAATTTTGTTCTTAAGTATCGGTATGTTTTTGGACTTAGGTTTCGAAGTGTTATTGCAGTACCGTAATCTTCTACAGACCATTTCACCCTACGCTTTTTATTCAAAAGAGCATCAATTTGCCCAATAGTGAAAAATGGTTTCAAAATTTCAGCCACTTTAGATTTAACTTCTGTTTGTCTAATGTTTTTCAATGAAATTAAATCCTCATGTAATTTTCTTTGTATTCTTCATGTTTCCTGTTGGCAGCTGTCAATTCCTTAATCCTCGTTTCTAGAGAGTAATTCTTCTCTTCTAATTCTTGAATTCTTTGTATTAGTATTTGGCATTCCTCTGTGACAGTAAACTCAGTGGCTCCTCGATTTTCCATTGTTACATTAGTGCTGGATGCACCTGTTGCGCTGAAGTGAAAGAAAGTTAATAGGTACAGTAGCCTACATGCAATCAGGAGCGTATTTAGGCCTCGGCAGACTAAGCAGCTGTCTAGGACGGCAGATTTGAAGGAGCGACTTTTAAGCTATTACTATTAATTTTTTATATGTTTTTTTAATTTTATTCATAACTCTTTTAAAGAGTACATGAACTTAAACGCACAATGAAAAGGATATGAATAACATTGGCAACTATCAGTTCAAATTATGTATTGTAATTAATGTCTAGTTAGGTTTATTAAAGAAACTGTACTCAAAGCAATGAGCTGCGATCGCTGTCTGCAGTAAAGATGACGTCACACGCCTCGGCCGCTATCGCTACAGCATGCGCAGTCCCACACCTTTACTATGTTTCCACCATGGAACAATCGGTCACTTATGGAGTAGGTCAACCCGATGTTCGCGTACCTGGCGTGCTGAAGTCTGCCGCGGTGCCGTCGACGGTGACGCGGCCCTCCTTTCCCGTGCGCCGCAGCGTCGCTTCGTGCCACACTCCGTCGTCCACGCGACGTGTGGTTGCCTTCACCTTGACCCCGCCTGACCCCAGGTCCAGATGCAGGTAGATGTGCCCGTTGAGCAGTTCGAACGCGAAGAAGTCCGCCTGCAACAAAAAAACAAAATGTGAACTCCATTTCTCACATCCTTCTTTTTTCAATTGATTTATTTTACCACGCTTTATCAACTGCGATAGTTATCTTGCGTTTGAGTTAAATGACGGTGATAATGCAAGCGAAATGTGTCCAGAATCCAGTGCCGAAAGCTACCAGCATTTACTCTTATTGGGTTGAGGGAAAACCCCTATCCTGAACAGGATTTGGACGCGGGTGCGCTCGTTTCAAGGTCATACAAACTAACCGTTATTTCACAGCTTACTGTTCAACCAACAAATAACGAGATCTGACGGGAGGCAGGATCTTTTAACTTCTCTCCCTCCCTTTCATATTTTCTCCAATCGTGCAACAGTATCTTCGGTCAGCTTCTCTTATTTCTATATACCACTAGGACGTAGGTAAGAATGTAGGTAATAACTGACATTATGTCTCGCCTGACAAAGAGGGGACAATTGAGAGTTTCCATGGTATGAGAGGGTGGGACAAGTGTTGCCAATAGTTTGTAGAAACCGGTAGAGAGGGAAGAAATTCGAGTAGCAGGAGATGGTACTTCAGAAATGAAAATGCTGTTACAGGAATCAAAAATTCTGATCGGACTGTATGCTGAGGTCGAAGACAGGCTTACGAGGATTGTATGAAAAGTTCATAGAAATTAAACTAGGATTATTCTGAAACATTCATTATTTCTCAACAAAATCCCCCTGAAATTCACACACCAGGTCCACCGGTTTTTCAGTGCTCCTATATCCTACCTGGATATACTGTAGATTGCTTGAGGTCTGCAAAAAACTCTTCTGCTGCTGCGATAATATCTCCATTTGACGAAAATTTCTTCCCAGCCAAGTGACTTTTGAACTTTGAGAAAAAAAAAAAAAGCCTGAGGGTGCGAGATCTGGTGAGTAGCGGGATGCGGCAACAATTCGAATTGTAGTTCGTGTAGTTTAGCAATGTGATTGCAGACATATGAGCAGATGCATTGCCGTGATGACAATACTTTCTTTTTGGCCATCCGGCTGTTCTTTCAGTTGCTGCAGAAGATTTGATTAATATTCTCCTGTTATTGTTCTTCCCTTTGGTAGAAAGTAAATTATGATCATCCCCTTAGAATTCCAAAACACAGACGCCATGACTTTCTCAGCCCCCTGAACAACTTTTGTTTTCTTTGGAGGCGGAGAATCACTGTTCTTCTATTGTTTCGACTGCTGTTTTGTGTCTGTTGTATAGTAGTGGATCTAGGTTCATCGGTGGTCACAAACCTCCTAAACAATCTTCCGTATTTTTTTTTTGGAATCGAAACAGACAATCCCTAGAAATTTGACATCCAACGAACCCAACTTGCGGAGACCTATGACATGGCCAAGACATTCACTAAGATGTAGCACACCCGTTCAGTTGAGATACGCATAATCTCGCCAATTTCCCGCACTTTCAGTCGACGGTCATTCAATATCATATCGTGGATGTTCTCTACGATTTGTTCACTTGTTGTTGTTACTGGACGTCAACTACGAGGATCGTCTTCCACTCTCTCGACCAAATTTAAAAATAGTGCTGCCAAATTTTTCCACAGTTGAAAACGCTGGAGCGGTTACCCCCAGTGTCGCATCCATGACTACTTTATTTTCTGTTGGAGTCATTCCCTTTTTTACGAAACATTTAATGACAGTACGAAGCTCGATATTTTCTATTTTTTGCCAATATGTTCGGCGTACTGTGTTCTAGAGATAACCTAAAATTCTGCATCTACATAATAATAATAATAATAATAATAATAATAATAATAATAATAATAATAATAATATTAATAATAATAATAATAATAATAAATAATAATGGCATTATGTGTAACTTCACGAATTTGTAAACTATAGTTTACCGTTCGTTCATTGATGTTTTAGTCAGTGAAAAGGGCTATTATATGTAGTCAAAAAAAAAAAGTGGCTGCCCTCGTGAACAGTGAATATTTTCTAAGTCCACTTCGGTTCACGGTGATGTTACACGATGCTCGGGCTTTTAGAAGCAGTTTCGGAACTATGGAGTCATGCGTCTCGTAGAGTACCCGTAGAGTGCTAATGACTGGAAGGTTTTGAGTTCGAGCATAGTTTAAGTTATTTTATTTCGTTACCATTCTTTAGCGATATAAATAATATATAAGTTATCATTTATATTGTTGGTTTTCAGATCTACGTTCATGTACAGTTTAATTTCGACCCCTGTGCGGGTCTGATATTTTGAATGGTAGTTGAAGCTCTCGTTTTTATCCCATAGTGGGGATGTTATTGTAATATATTATTGTGCAGGTGTCCATTAAAGTGTTGATTATATCGCTTTTTGGTTGTGATTTCTTTTCTTTTATGATTTAAATAATTTAATTTATGTTTATATTAATAAATTGTTATTGTTTGGGCGACGGATACCTTTTATTTATTCACCTATTATTCAACAGGGTATTTTCGACCATTATCCATGGTTTAGGGCCTTTTTATTTTGGACAATGGGACCCCAACATGTTCCAGTGGTGAAAAAATTTCTCAGACGTATAATAACAGGTATTTCCCACATTTATTGTGCGTTTAATTTAATCTCCAGTGTCATTTATATTTGCTACTGTTGCTCCCCGGTACTTCAATTTTTCCATCTTTTCAAAGGATACATCTGTAAGTTTTATTAACCTTTCCTACTATGTTCTGGCCACAAGATATAATCATATACTTAGTTTTTCGGGGTTTACTTCTAAACTTATGTCCTTACTTGCTTCAAGTAAAATTCCCGTGTTTTCCCTAATAGTTTGTGGATTTTCGCCTAACATATTCATGTCATCCGCATAAACAAGCAGCTGATGTAATCACTTCAATTTCAGATCCTCTCTGTGTTTCTGGACTTTCCTAATGACTTTCCTAGAACCTGGAGGAAAATTAAAAAGTAAAGGTGATGTTGCATGTCCTTGCTTTAGCTAGCAGTGAATTGGAAAATCATCACATAGAAACTGGCCTATACGGACTCTGCTGTACGTTTCACTTGGACACATTTTAATTAATCGAAATAGCTTCTTAGGAATACCAAATTCAATAAGAATATTATGTAAAATTTCTCTCTACTGAGTCATATGTATTTCTGAAATCTATGAATAACTGATGTACTGTGCTCTTATCCTACCATTTTTCTCCAATAGACTAACTGTCGAATAAAAAAGTTTGATCAGTAGTCGATGTATTACGCCCAAAACCATAGTGATGATCCCCAGTAATTTTTTCTACATGAGTTAATCTTCTCAAAAGAATATTGGACAAAAATTTTATATTACGGCAACAAAAGTGATATTCCTCGAGAGATACTACAGTGAGTCTTTTCCCCCCTTTTTAAAGATAGGTACAATTTTATAGAATCCTTCATTTGTTCTAGTACAATTTCTATTTCCCCAAATAGCAAGCAAAAGTTTGTAAATTTCAATAAATAATGCGTTTCCACTCTCTTATATTAATTATGCTGAAATCTGATCGATACTTGGAGACTTATAATTTTTCACATTTTCTATCGCAGTTTCAGATTCAGAAATTGTGGGTTCGGATATAAATGGTTCAGCAGTGAATTTCGTGTCGATCATTTCTATTTGGCTAATGTAAACTTAATAGTTGCCCAAAATAGTTTTTCCACCTGTTCAGGATGGAATGAATGTCTACAAGCAAGTCACCATTCTCATTCTTGATTACGTTTACTCTTGCCTGATATGCTTTTTAAAATTGCTTTGTGCCTTTATATAAATGTCTAATGTTTTTGTTTTTACTACCTCTTTCTACTTCGTTCGGTTTTTCCTTCAAGTAATCTCTCTTTTTGTTCTTACTTGTATGACTTGCTTCTCGTCTTTCATTGAAATAATTATCTCTATTCTCCTCAACTGGATCCTGTAAGAATTTCAATTTTGTCTGTTTCCTTCTTTCTACTACCATGGACCAATCTTCATCAAACCACGGTTTCTTTTCCTTAGTTTCATAATAGCCTAGCTCTGCTCAGCTGGAATTTTGATATTGTCGCTGATATTTTCCGCACGCTATTAATATCTAATTCCTCCTAAACTTCGTCGGAACTTCTTAAAGTGGCAAACCTATTTAAAATTTTTACGTAATGTTGTTGCTCAGCTTCCTCGTTTTTTAATTTCGGAATATTGAATTTCCTAACATTAATTTGTTGCTCTACTCGCTTGGCTACTGATAGTCTCATAATTCTCCAATTACCAAATTGTGGTCGGAATTACAGTCTGCCTCTCTGAAGGTTTTTTAGTTGGTTATTTAATGACACTGTATCAACTACTAGGTTATTTAGCGTGGATGAGACTGGTGACAGCGGGATGGTATTTGGCGAGATGAGGCCGAGAATTCGCCATAGATTACCTGGCATTCACCTTACGGCTGGGGAAAACCTCGGAAAAAACCCAACCAGGTAATCAGCCCAAGGGGGGATCGAACCCGCGCCGGAGCGCAACTTGAGACCGGCAGGCGAACGCCTTAACGACTGAACCACGCCGGTAGCCTCTCCGAAGGTTCGAATGTCTACTATATTAGTATATCTTCGTTTATCTATCAAGATGTACCTATTTTATTGTGTGTCAATCTATCTGGAGAAGTCCATGTATGTTTATGCTCACAGTGGGCCAAAAAAAGGCACAAAATTAGAAATACTCTATTTTCGGAAATACATAACATTAATTTATAATGAAATACACTGTTGGAAAGAGTAGACTTTAAATATGAGCAGGACTTACTATGTTTTTTGAGGCTCAATTAAAATCTTATGGAGGTCAATACACAATGATAAGAAAAATGTGTTTTTTGAAGACAATTTATTACTTCAAAATGCAGAAATTGAATGTTGGTAAAATTAATAATAATTCATGATCTTTCAAATAATCAAAATTAAAAATTATGCTCTATGTGACTACCATTTGCCCGTACAACCATTGCCCAATAGCACTGGATACCTGTCTTTGATCAAGCTGGTCCCAACATTCAAGAAGGCGTTGCTTTAAATGTTCAATATTACGAATTCTTCTTTTGTAGTAAATTGCTTTTTGTAATTGATTTCATTCAAAATAGTTCATAGGATTAAGATCTCGTTTGAAACTCCAGCGGAAACCATTAGGGAATCTGAGAAATGCGATCTTTCGCGCAATAATCTCTCAGGGGGCATATCGTCTCCGTATCTTCCTAATCAATCGTTGTACATTTGAAACAGACCATTCTCACTGAGCGTAGTTCCTTAAAATTTGACCAGGAGATAAATTATCATATTGGTGCAAATGTTTAATGAAAATCTTGTCTTCGTTCGTTAAGCGACTCATTATTTATTCACAAAATGAGAACTCAAAACGGAAGAAATAAATTGATGATGGCAAAACAAACGGCTTGGCCTGCGGAACTCTTAAGACCGTAATGCTTAGTTCGGCATTAAAGATCGATCTTGCACTGCCTTACAAAAATAAAAAATAATATTTAGTAATGGTAAAAAATTAAATATTACAGTACTTTCCCGGTCTACAAGGACTGTGAAATTAACTTCCAAGTCAAATCATTAGCTACTGAAATTAACTATTTAAATTTTGTGGCTTTTTTTTTTTTTGGCCCACTGTGTATATCTTTATGCGGGAATGTTATGCTTTTGACAATACAAATTTTGATGTGGCGAATTTGACTAATCGAACTCCATTATCATTACTAGTTAAGTGTAGGCTCTCTTTTCCAATAGTCGGTTTAGAAATATCCTCCCGTCCTACTTTAACATTGAAATCCCCCAATAAAATTTTCATGTTTTTTTTATTATAGTGGGTTATTTTACGACGCTGTATCAACACCTCAGGCTATTTAGCGTCTGAATGAAGTGAAGGTGATAATGCCGGTGAAATAAGTCCGGGGTCCAGCGCCGATAGTTACCCAGAATTTTGCTCATATTGGGTTGAGAGAAAACCCCGGAAAAAAGCCTCAACTAGGTAACTTGTCCCGACCGGGATTCGAACTTGGGCCATCTGGTTTCGCGGCCAGGCGCGCTAGCCGTTACTCCAAAGGTGTGGACAAATTTTCATGTGATATCTAGATAACTGATGAAAAGCGTGTTTCAATTCCTCATAGAAGCTATCCTAATATTTCGTTTTCTCTTCTGTAGAGGCGTGAGCATTTATAACTGTGATATCGCACTCTTAGGCCGGTATTCATAGTCGGTGACTTATTTGTTCAATAAGTATGACTTTGTGAAGTTATACTTATTGGAAAATCTCAACTTATATGATTACGGTATTCATAGTCGACCAATAAGTCGTACTTTGTTAAGTTTCATTCAATAAGTGTAACTTATGTGTATACAAATAAGTCGAACTTATTGGTATGAGAAATTGCAAGGTCATTGTCACGACAATGTAAATCAGACAGTCGATTTTCTTTTGTCTTTAAATTTGTTTGCATAGCTTCTGATTGATGTAATGTACGGAAAGAAGAAAACAAAATATTTCAGTTATGTATAAAAAGATGATTGTATTGAAGGAGATTATTCTAAAATATTCAAAGATTGTAGAGAATAAGAAGACCGACGCAGTTTTTTGAAGACAAAAGATTGCAGAAGAATTCAATTCGTCGATACATATTGTGGAACATGTAAGTAACCCTAATACAATATTTTCTTTGAAAAGTGTATATTATAACATAAAGAAAGAAATTATGAAGTTCGTTTACGCGAAATTGGAATTGATTACAGAGAACTGGAAAACAACTACGTATAGGTTATTATGGACGAACATCAAATGCCACCAACGGAATGTTTTGACCAAAGAACGCCAGACAGTGATGGCTACACGAGGTGGTCTTCCAGTAAAAATGTGAAGGACATTGATCCACCTGTAGCACAAATAATCCCTCGCACAATGGTCCAAGTTCCAGGAGCGGTTGACTCCGATATGATTGCGAGTGAAGTAGAAGGTAAGCAGTGTTACATTCAATATTCTTTCTTGAACTTTTAATTTTTTTCTCAGCCTATTAGCTATTATTTGTTAATAAAGAAAATTATCAAATCATATTTACATGAAGCGAGGTAATAGGTAACTAGACCTAACAAGTGATAGAATGAAAAAGAATAAAGCCTACACAACATAAATAGCCAGTTGACATAGCCTACGTATTGTTTACATTGCAGTTGTGTTCGTAGAAGTAGAGGGAGCACGTCTTGCACAAAATCCTTCCAAGGACGTATCCCCCTCTACAGCTGGACCATCCAACTCAGTTGCAGCTGAAACAACAGCAACAGCAACTCCAGCAGCACCAGTGGATTACACAAGAAAGCGCAGGAATGTAGTTTTGAAAGAACATAGTGATTCATTATTTCAGTTTAAAAAAATGAAGGCAAAATTAGAATTAGAAGTTGCGGAAATTGTGTTGCGCGAACAACTTATTGATACTGAGCTAGCAAAAAATATAAAAGGTCAAAGGTTGGACATTTGTTGGCATAACTAAGCATAATTATGGTACAGACTACTAAGTATATTTCATTATAGACAAAGTGCATGTAAAAGATTTTCGTTATCGCGTCAATATTGTTGTTCAATTCTTTGAAATGGAAACGGCACGCGCTTTAACTGCCATTTAGCTCTTTGTCACTTCACTGTGTTGCCGGATCTTAGTTAATAGTAGCAACAATTAGAATATTAAATATTTTTCTAGGTTTAGATACCACGGATAAAAACTAAATGTGGCAATGCCGCACATGTTTAAAATGGGTCTGGTGGTTAGAGTAATTATTATCACTTTTTACAAGTCAATGGAACTGAGATCGGAAGCCCACAAACAAATGCCGCTCGTCCATAATGAAAACAGGACTACTATACTTATCAAATACTTCAATCGGTTATTGTTTAAAACTTCATAGTATTCGTTGTTAACATTACAAATTGTCTCAATTTTAAATGTTTTGGTAAGTCACATAAATGAATAAATATTTTACTTCAGTGAAATTCATTTACATCTTGTCATCATGCCTCCTAAACACTCTGTTAATCAGTTCTCCCTGAAAGCCTGCTGTGCAGGTGATGCAACAGACACAGGTTCTTATGGATGAGTCGTTACATCTGGATCATCATCTGGTAAATTGTCATTTCTCTCCGAATTCGAACTGTAAAGCAATGCACAGGTAACAATAAATTATATTTGGGACATTCTCGAGTTTGTTTTTTATACCAACCGAGAGATAAAGAAATCTCACCTTCTATACCTCAAGCATTCTCTCCACTACATTAATTCTCGTCCTTTTTTCGGCTCTATTGTACCTATAAAGTTTAAAGTGCCAAGCCGATATTTCCACAACTCCTTACATTTGACAATTTATTTACTTTCATTATGACAATCAGAAAACTTACTTGGTTACTGTGGTTGCATGTTCGGTGAGGTCTACGCTCCTTGAAGCCCTGAACCAGTGGGAAGGATAGCTGCGAATATATTGAATAACCGGTTGTGGACAGCTGATAAGGAGTAGTCTTCTAGCTTGGGGATTGGGGGAAGGGCTAACAATCCATCACAGTAAAAAAGAGCTTGTTACGAAACCCCAACATAAGCCTCGAAATGGGATTACAGCAAAGAAATAAGATTATGACATTTGATGCTTGAAATGTCACGAGTCTTTATAGATCAGGATGGGTAATATTAGTAGCAAAAGAACTAGCTAGATAATTATGGAATAGACTTTGTGAGAGTACAGGGAGTTAGGTTAGATGAGAATGGCCTATCACCAATTTGGAAGAGGATTCTTTATTCATAAAAAGAGATGAGCAGGGCATGTAACACGTATGGGTGAATCCAGAAATGCCTATAGAATGTTAGTTGGAAGGCCTGAGGGGAAAAAGACCTTTGAGGAGACCGATAATAGTAAAATGGATTTGAGGGAGTTGGGATATGCTACTAGGGACTGCATTAATTTTTCTCAGGATAGGGACCGATGGCGGGCTTATGTGAGGCCGGCTATGAACCTCCGGGTTCTCTCATTTGTAAGTTTGACAGCAAGAAGGATTTGTTTTCCATTCATTTTATGAATACATAACAATTTAATTTAAATTGACTGAATAAGAGAATTTAATCTTACTAATACTCAAATTTTATGCGTATTAAAGAAACCTAACATTACCAATATATTGAATACCGTACCTCATTTATATTATAGAATACGGTTATGGTTATATTTTAAGAACATTAAACTTATTTCAAAGTTTTTCGTGGCATAAAATCTCAAGTGAACAAGAAGTAGTAATCTAGAAGAGCTGGTAAACCTGTCTCGGTTTTGTAAGAGTTCTTTCCACTTTCGGAAGTATTGATTCCAAAATCTTTTGCGAAAACGAAACCTCCTTTTGAATTCAAGATCATTATAAAATTCAAAGAAACCCATGATGTTTCGCAAGTAACGCTTTTGGGCGCAAATTTCCTGCATTTCAATAACTTCCTCGGCCAATTCTTTATAAAAGTTATCAATTTTTAGGTTAAAACTGACATAAGTCAGGGGTTCCCTTGACTTGATGAAGTTTAACTTATTTCATAACATAAGTCGCACTTCAGTCACTATGAATTGCAATAAGTTCAACTTCATGAAGTCAGACTTTGTAAAGTAAAGCTTATAAAATAAGCACGACTTATAATAAGTACGACTTATTTGGACCGAAATCTACAATTGAGACGAGATTTAAGTTCGACTTATATGTAAGTATGACTTATCTCGACTATGAATACCGGCCTTAAGTACTTATCTTATAGTAATAATAATTCCATATCATCATCGTAGAAGTCGAAAATATTTGGCATGTTCATTTCTTTCAAGGTTAAATTTATCACTGCCATAATAGCAGCCAATATTAAATGTCCGCTATTTCGTAGTCAGTTGGCCGGGTTGGGTTTTTTTTTTCGACACTCTTTTTGCTGCACGCTGCATGAAGCGCTTTACAAAAGATCAAAGCGCTGTAAAAAAAACCGCACGGGACTGCACCCTACCCGAACGTTTTAACAAATAGACTCTATCCTAGCTCGTTGGTTTTAACAGCCTAGAGCAGGGATGAGACGATATTAGCTCCCAATCACGGTAGAAGAGCTCGACCTTGATCACGGGCGCATAGCGCATTCACTGTAACGTAGACACAGGGATGTGCATGTATATGCAGCGGATAAAGGCAGCAATTATTACAATAACCTGCGTTACTAAATTTCTGGCTATGTAATAGGGCTAATTACTCAGTTATTTAATATACATGTACATATATAAACAAATCGCAAAGGGAAGGGTTTTTAGGAACAAAAAGATAAATAGGAAAAGTTAATTGTATGTAAACCATTTTATTGTTAAAAGCAATTATTTATTATGTAAATACTTCACTTCATTGGTTAGGAGAAACTAATAGGGTCTACCTGCTCGACGTGTGTGATCTCTAAGTACTTTTGAGTATTTGTTGAAAAAATAATAATGGCAATATTGATTGAAATAGAGTATATTGATTGTGTGATTGTGAAAATGTAGTCCTTACTCTCCAGTCGTGATTATGTAATGAGTTTTCTTAGAGTGATTTGTGAGATGCACGAAACACGAAAAAACAAATTGATTAAATTAATATATTGAGAGCCATCGTAATTTTTTGGGTCAATCATTTAAGGGGATGTGTATGACTTTTAAAACTTCCACAATTTCGGCCAAAATTTCTGAAATTTAAACTATATAAACAGATCTATAATAATATCATCTCTACAAAATTTTGTGGAATTAGGTCTAATAGTTTTGAAATTATATTTTTAAGTATATTTTATATTGACATTACTAAAAAAGCTCCTTGCATCAAAGTTTTGAAAATGTTTAGTTCATATTTGATAAAAATCCTGAAAATAGTTATTGGAATAAAAGTGAATTAGCATTTTGAGTTTAGTAATAGTATAAGTTAAAGTGCAATCAAAGATAAAATATTATTTCTAAATTAAAGAAACACGTAGTCTAATAAAAGTAAATATCCAGAAACAAGCAACAAATAAAACATCAACAATACATTTTAAATAAAGAAATAAAAGGAATCTAGATACAATCTACCGACCCAAATGTAAATTAATTTACCTTCGATGTCAATTCCGAAATGAATTTTTTCTCTCTTCTCCTGAATAATGCCTATATTTTTTTCATGTTGCGTCTCATAATGCCGTTTTATGTTGCTTTTTTTGCAAATGATATTTTTTTTACACAACAAACACTGGACTTCATCACCATGTTCGAAGCATAAATATTGTATCTTCCACTCTTCCTTGAAAGCTTTAAGCGCTTCAGTTCCGTCATGATGCGCTGTGTTCTAAGATCTGTACATCCTTTAGCAATGTTTACAGGTAAAAGAGCTCTGCGCGCGCGCAGCGGCCATAAAATAGCTCTCGCCCGCAAATATTAGTCACCATCGCAAGACTGGCCTAGAGTCAGGAAGAGTCCTTGCGCTTTTGGGAACGAACTTGAGTCGTTTTCCCCACCACTGACACCAGCGTATTCTTTTCTGTCCATTCACGGAAATAGTAATTGAGTTGGTGAAATACCATTAATTTCACTATGATATGGAGAACAAGAATTTTAACGATATAATAATGAAGCTCGTCATGACTGTTACGAATATAGTCATTCATTTTCCATGATTGCAACTTAGAACTCCCAGTATATGGAAGCGAGTGTTTAAGCACTTTTTGTATTACAACTTGAGTTGTAAAATTTATTTATTTCTTTTTTTATTTTAGTTATTTATTTATTGCAGTAAGTTTGAAATGAAGTATATGATTGTGTCTCGTGACCAGAATATTGTACGAAATGGAAACATAAAAATTGGAGATTTATCCTTCGAAAAGATTTAAAAATTCAAATATCTTGGAGCAACAGTAATACAAATAAATGACACTCAGGAGGAAATTAAACGCAGAAAAATATGAGAAATTCCTGTTATTATTCGGTTGAGAAGCTTTTGTCATCTAGTCTGCTATCAAAAAACCTGAAAGTTACAATTTATAAAACAGTTATATTACCGGTTGTTCTGTATGGTTGTGAAACTTGGACTCTCACTTTGAGAGAGGAACGGAGATTACGGGTGTTTGGGAATAAGGTTATTAGGAAAATATTTGGGGCTAAGAGGGATGAAGTTACAGGAGAATGGAGAAAGTTACACAACGCAGAACTGCACGCATTTTCTTCACCTGACATAATTAGGAACATTAAATCCAGACGTTTGAGATGGGCATGTAGAACGTATGGGCGAATCCAAAAATGCATATAGAGTGTTAGTTGGGAGTCCGGAGGAAAGAAGACCTTTGGAAGGCCGAGACGTAAATGGGAGGGTAATATTAAAATGGATTTGAGGGAGGTGGGATATGATGATAGAGACTGGATTAATCTTGCACAGGATAGGTACCGAATGCGGGCTTATGTGAGGGCGGCAATGAACCTGCGGGTTCCTTAAAATCCATTGTAAGTAAGTAAGTTTGAAATGAATACAAGTTAATATGTCAGATAAACTAGCCGACTCTTGAATGAGTAAGACTCGTGCTCAGGAGGGGATTCCAATACAGACAAAATAAAATTAAAATTGGAGAGTTATTACCGATTAAAAAGTGTTTAATACGTTTAAAGCCAAACTATAAATCCAATACAATTTTCTTTATTAATTTGGACAGGATTCGTGGTTAAAATTATATTAGAATAACATTTGTTTAATAATCTGGGACCTTGACTCATGTTATGATGAAAAGCTGAATTGGTTTTACATTTAGTTTCATATAAACTCAGAGAATACATATTTTTAGTTCTATATTTATGTATATACCTTTCAAAGTTATTCAGATTTTTTTGTGAAAGAACTGTCATAACGTGTTTCAGTTAATAATAATAGAGACAAGCAAAACTGAAGTCTAATAATTTGTAGTGTGTGGACCTTAGAGAATAAGATTTATGAATATTTAGATTAATTTAATAATTATCAATGAACTTCCTCAAATTTGATTCAAGTTTTGCAATGTCAGAAGTTGTCAGTTTTTGAAGATAATAAAATTGTTCTCTATTGACTCGCAAGTGATTAATTATTCTTCCGTTATGTATTTCAACAACATATGAAGGTAGGCCTAAATATGAAAGCTTTGAAAACGCAAGAACAGGTAGAGTTAGAGCTCCATGCTTCCATGACCTCGAAACTAGAATGAGGTAGTGTGCGACACTAACGTCGTGCATGGTAGGCGCTACAGTACGTTCCGTTCAAGTTTGCCTAGTCTCTGTATAACCGAAGCTCGCTATGCGGAAGCAGAGATTTCATGTTCATCCAAACTCGTCTCCGTAAGGGCACGTACACATTGGAGCGACGATAGACGATAAAAGAAACAGCGAGCTATATCAGAGAGAATTGAAGCATGCATTGTCATTGAGGTGTGCTTATTGGAGTAACGATAAAAGCGAAGATACACTATAAAAGGGAAGAAAAAGAAAAGTTCCATTTTCTTCGCTCTTGTCGTTCATGTGATCTCTGATTAAGATAATATTAATCTGTATAATTACCGGTGGTTATCAATATATCCGAATATTAATCGATTTATTATTATTTCGGCATATTAAATTAATTATTGTAGATATTGGCAAATTGATCAATTGTGTATTTATTCGTCATATGTTATGTGATCACAAGAACCAATCACAACACAACGAATTTATACTATCTTTGGGATGAGAAAGGGGTTTAATTTTGTACGTATTTAAGTTATATTAACCTTGAACTTAGTAGCTGATATTTCCTATAATCTTCTTTCATTAAGTGGATGCATAGAATATCTTCTACTGATAAATCAAAATGTTCGCTTCCCGCGTCCTCGTTGCTCCGATATGAACACTTCATTCTTTGATAATACCAAAGCGTCGCTAGGTCATTTCTTTTATCGTTTATCGTTGCTCCAACATGTACGTACCCTAAATCGTTGAGTTTCCTTCCTCTTCCCTCCATTCATGCTTTAGCTGCTTAAAAATTTAGTCCAGTGTTGTGTAAACTGTAGTTATTTTCACACGTTTATATTTTACAAAAACCGTATTTAAATACAGTACTGTGTTATGTAAATTACGTAAAAGGGTGATATTCTGACCGTGGAACAGTGTAAAGTAGTCACACGACTCTCATCCAGAGCTGCACCTGCACATCATCTTGCAACAGTACTTACGCAGCCAGCGACCTCAAGACGCGCAGCTGGGCGAGTCATTTAATTATTCTTCAACGGCTCGAAGTAGAGTTCTGATTTTTTAAGGGCGGTTTAAATAATTTCAAGGTATTTAAGGATTTTTTTCTGTAATTTTAAAGTAAGTCGCTGCCATTAAAACATATTTTTATACATTTAAATTTTTTTAAAACAAAGTTAGCAAACTTATATGTTTATAATATTATGCGAAGAAGAAAGTATATACTGTCACCTTCAAATTGAGACAAAGAGCAAATCTCTGTGGTGATTATTAGTGGAGATAATCACGTTTAACAATAATGATGCGCGACCTATTTCAGAATCTTTGATAACACATATCTACTACAATAATCGATATAGGCAACAATAATAAAACCCGTATTTATTTTTTCAATCCATAGAATGTGTAAAATTTGTTTTATCTAAATCGGAGACATGGAAGTCAATTCCAAGCTAAATTTGTGCGATTTGACGTGGAATGACTCTAATACGTACAGAGTTCAAGCAAGTTTATCGCACAAGATAGGTACGTTGAGTCCGTTGAAATGATAAAAAAAACTATTAATGCCATAATGATGCCTGCAAAAACATACATTATATGTTATATAGCTACCTTATAACTAGACTTAAGATATTTAGGCTATTAACCAACTTTCAGACACCTCAACTAGGCTACAAATGATCGAAAGTACGCATTAAAATAGCCTACAGTTTTAGGGATCTAAAAAGTTATTGCAATTACAAATAATAATAATAATAATAATAATAATAATAATAATAATAATAATAATAATAATAACAATAACAATAATATAATAATAATTCATTCATAGTGTTCTGCCCAAGGGAAAGTATTGCACTGCAAACCCAGCATTCTCCAGTCTTTCCTATTTTCTGCCTTCCTCTTTGTCTCCGCATATGAACCATATATCTTAATGTCGTCTATCATCTGATAACTTCTTCTGCCACGAACTCTTCTCCCGTTCACCATTCCTTCCAGTGTATCCTTCAGAAGGCACTTTCTTCTCAACCAGTGACCCAGCTAATTCCTTTTCCTCTTTCTGATCAGTTTCAGCATCATCCTTTCTTCATCCACTTTTTCCAACACAGCTTCGTTTCTTACTCTGGCTGTCCATTTCACACGCTCCATCCTTCTCCATATCCACATTTCAAAGGCTTTTATTCGCTTCTCTTCACTTCCTCATAATGTCTATGTTTCTGCCTCATACAATGCTACACTTCACACAAAGCACTTCACTAGTTTCTTCCTTAGTTCTTTCTCCAGAGGTCCTTTTTTCTATTTACTCGTAAAATTTCCTTTGCCATTGTTATTCTCCTTTTGACTTCTTGACAGCAGCTCATGTTACTGCTTATAGTACACCCCAAGTATCTGAATAATAATAATAATAATAATAATAATAATAATAATAATAATAATAATAATAATAATAATAAAACTGCTATTTTATTTGGTTAAGAAATGCTTATAATAACAACTTAAGGTTATGTGCAGCACACGTTTTCCGTTATTAAAAGAAGCGCTTATAATACAAATTTAAGATTATTTGCAGCATACGTTTTCCGTTATTAAATGTTACGGAGCGCTTATAATACAAAATTAAGATTATGTGTAGCACACGTTTTCCGTTATTAAATATGTTAAGAAGTGCTCATAGTACACATTTTGGATTATGTACAGCACACTATTTCCATTGTTAACTCACATTATAATCAAACAAGAACCTAAGATATCTTTGTTGTTTCGCTGACAGTTAAATTCTGTATACTTCTTCAAATAAGAGTGTTTTAACAGTGTGAAATCTTAGCCTTAACTGTACCACCCCTACTTGTCTATTATGTTTTCCGCGAAGATCTTTGGCAAGAGAGCGGAAGACTATTCCATCAATTTAGCTGTTACCCTGTTATTAGTAAATTAAATATGAGCCGTTCAGAGCAAAAGTGATGTAAGTCAAAATTGGGTAAAGAGTTTTAAAGCAAAAATTCTGTAAAATATAGCGCAAAGCAGCAATTAATATGCCCTTCTTGCTATCCACTGAATACTAATAGTTTAAATAAATCGAATATTAATTGCAACTTTGCGCTGTATTTTACAGAATCTTTACTTTAACCCTCATTGCCCATTTTTTACTTACACTACTTCTGCTCTGAACGGCTCATATGGTAATTTTAGAGATGTGACGCAATTTTAGCAGACGAAATCGATCTAGTTCTCAATGAAATTATGTTCTATGAATTAAATGAAACTAATTAATTCCCAGTTCTCAAGACAAATACTTATCAATAGTTGATGGAACAGCCTCCAAATGTTCAATGCTATTTTCTTAAAGTGAAATCCTCTATACTTTAGAAATTGTATCCTGAAGTGGATATGATTTTGTGAAATTATGTAATTTAAATATGACTGATTTAATCAGTTAATTAGTTTTGAAGTAAATGTATTGATGTTAAAGATTCATTTTTTTTTCAATTATCAATTAGAGAAGGTAAACCTGATTTAAAAAACAACAGAGGGATTAATATTCATTAAATCTCACTTCAACCTCGTAAACCAATCAATAACACGAGCGTGTGGTAGAGATATGCCAGCTGCAGTAGAGCATATGATGGCCGAGCGCGAGATACAGTAAAATTATATTTACCTAGTGTAATAATTATGTGGTAATGATTGTAGCTCGTTGGTGCGTGGATCCTAAATAAACTAATCGACAAGGGAGGCGGGAAGGGAGGGCTGGCCATAGGGACGCGGATAATGTCACCGCAGCTCAATCAAGGAAACCTTGTCCCCACTCCGAGTGTGACATGATATAAATGCGCAATCCAGTCCTACCAGAGTTATTTCAACAATATAAAAATAAATAGCTGCAATGGAAAATTGATTGAAAGTGTCAGTTTTGGAATGAATGATCGTTTCTTGTCTCGCGGGAATCCGATTGAATGCTGGAATACACGCACTAGTTTTATTCAATCGTAACATTGGAATTATAGTGCTGCTATTATTTCGTAGGCGCGGTGACTCCCCTCCCACTCCTCTGTGTTCCCTAGAAAGCCGTTGTGGGCAATTAAGGCCGTTGTTTCCAGTGAGATTTATGGGGTATTACGAGCTTCATACGCAGGCGTTCGTCACGCGGTAAAACAATACGAATTAACTTGCCTCAACATTGCGGATGCATAAAGTGTTTTACTACTTATACAACATTACTATTTAATCAACCTATAAAAATGATCCTGATTAGTTTTGTCTGTAATTAAAATGTAATAGCAAAATTCACTAATTTAGCTATATAACTCAAATGTTTTATGAACACATCAAATGTTACAGCTGTAAACCAGCATGGATAGAAATTTCCGAAAATGTTTGGAGTTAAAGTAAGAATAAAATGGCATTCAAACAACAAAATAAAGTTAGAGAGATTAAGACTAATTCGAAAGTTCCTGAATTCCTATTTTTAAAAATTAGAAGCAACTGCCTGCACGATGACCTTTCCTTCTTCGAGAAAGAATTCTAGGGAGCTATACAGAATGGAAGTGAAATAGCCTTGCAGATTTTCAGAGCGACAAACAACTATAATATAACTATAACTATAATATTATATTGGTGGAAAGTTCATAGTTTTATCATAAAAAATGTTTTATTTTTGCCAAATGTTTAACAATATCTTATTCGGTAACTAATGCGAGTAGGATCGTGATTTTTGTCCATATTGATAGGAAATCTAATAAATAATAATTTATCCCTCTGGTGTATTTCAATACCGTGGACGGTTTTCGTGTAAATTTAATTTTGAAAACAACTAATTTGAAGCCACTGCATGATGCGAGCGAGTGGCAATGATCATATCACCTACCGACAAGCATAGAGTTCGTTGACCTCTTACATCTGTATCGCGAGTAGAGTGTGTTAGCGGCGATGGTGCCGGACTGCTGAAACTTCAAACTTAATTTTCTAATTAACTGTGCATTTAATCACAAAACGTGATATAAGTTTTCTATTCATTTAAGTGTATCCTATCCTCCCTATCAATCTGCAAGATTATTTCACTTCCCTCCCAGAGTAAGTTACGTACATGTTACATCATCCTATCCACTTTTGAAATACATACATTACAGCACTTTCGTCAGCTTCAATATGATACAGAAACAGTTGGTTTCACCTCTTAATCACTTCGAAATCTCTTAAATCGCAACTATTTTTTGTTGGTTGAAAATGCCCAAAAATCACAAGGTGTAACGTGTGGGTCATGTGATACATCTTCTAAAAAATCGTTCGATTGATTTTGGTGAGCCCAGAGTGACACGCTTAAGTTAAGTCTTATATGACAGAGTTATTTTGAAACTTAAAATTTTTTATTTGTTTTTTCTAAGACATTTTATTTCCCATAGATGCCCAAATCTCTCCGCAGTGCATATGAAGAGAAGGCATATGTCACTATTTTTAGTGATTCGTCCGTCGGATGGGGACGTTAAGCCTGGCGGCCCCCTTGGTACTATTCGACAGGAGTAGGGTTAAGTGTCGGCACCGGGTTTCCTCTTCTCCCTTCATACTTTTTTCATCATCATCCTCACCCATTACCTACACTACACTTACACATACACTCACCCTAATATACGACATAACTTTCCACAGATAGATATAATGTACAGCAGTGGTCGTCAGCACTCGCTGAAATAGGTAAAGTGCAACGAGTGCAACATAATATGATGCAGAAGGGAGAAAGGGAGAAGGGAGAAATTGGAAGTATACTCGCCAGCACCCACAGATGCACGCCAGTACAAGTCTTATACTCGGGTAAGAGACGTTAGCCCAATGGTACTCTGTGCTGATGACCGCCGATGTACAGCGTGGCCCGCCGAAGTGGTGTGCAACTAGGAAATGGGTCACAGTTTTGCCATCTGCAACTTCGACTCTCCTCCTCCACCTGAGCGCTCGCCTTCAATGAGCATCGTTTGGACAGCACTGGTTTAGACCAGCGGTCGTCAGCACTCGCTGAAATGGGTAGAGTGCATGGAGGATAAGGAAATATGCTCCGTCGTGCATAAGGGATAGGGAGACAGCATACCCGCCAGCAACCACGAATGCAAGCTAGGGCAGTGTCTTGTTCGGGGTAAAAGACGCTAGCCTGAGGGTGCAGTGTTCTGATGACCGCTTGTTTAGACTATACACGCACGTCTTTTGTTCACATGCAATCCAGCATAAACACTCTTTCCCAGTCTGTAATGGGTCATTAACCTTGAATCAATATTTGACATAATGGGAGGATTCACTGATTCTGAATTAGCCGATATTCATTTAACAGACGGACTAGTATGACAATCTGCAAACGTGGCAAGAAAGCTCTATTGGCTGCGATTTCCAAGTCCTGGGATTCCAAACAGATTTCGTTGTTTTGTACCAAAGAGGCTAGAGGATAGAGGATCTCTTCGTCCTCGGATCGAGGATCGTGGACCGCAACGTGACTATTTTCCTTTTGTTTTTTTACAGTCTACCATTCTTACGAGAATAGAACTATAGGCTGTGTTCGAAATTCGAACGTATTACAGTACAAAATAAATAATGAATTTAATCTCATTTGTTAATGCAGAAGCTATCACAAAACGTGTTTGTGTTCGGATACACGTTAAATTACTTGTTACAGTATAAACCTTCATGGTTAGCCTAGACGATATAGACAACCTCCACAAGCTTGGGCCTCCGCGTATCTTTCCAGGTGTTTGTAGAAGGAAAAATCACCTGGAAGTGTTCACGAACATGGCATTTAAAAATAACTTCGAAGAGAAATGATTGGCATGCTGTGGTTCAGTATACTAAGCCCGATTACCTCTATAAATATTTGTACGTACTGTATACCTCTAACACTGTGTATGTGCCACTCTGTTTTAAGAAACCTTAATCTTTCGGTTTTTAATTCCCCATATTAACATGAAACCCATTAATTTTTGGTGCGGTCCATGTAACACTAAGGAATTTAAAACTTGAATCTGAAGGTACCTGAAGAAAAGCAAATGTTTATTTCTATTTTCTGCAATATAACGTTTTCTAACAATCTAATCTAGAAATTATAATTATTTTCAGTAACGAGCATTTCCATTCCCATTAATGATCCAGGCGTTTTTCCTAAGAATAACGCATCGCATCTTGCAAATCGCATATCTGTCTTCGATGTTGCATGTGGTGCACTAAGAAAGGTGAATTCAAGTTATACATATGATTAGGCTTCGTATTCCAGCTACCTATAAGCTGGAATGAGGTTGCCTGACTCGAAGTATATGTGACGTCACAGCGCAGGTACAGGTACGTTCGTATACAAAATAGTTACGCATCCTCTGCACTCTTCTCTAGAAAGTCAAAACCGGGACGCAGTCATAGTGAATAGTATTATCGATCACTGCTCTTACTAGTCGTATTATTTAAATAACTACATCTTTGTGGCTGATTGAAGGTTCATTACAGAGGTGAAATGCCTTAGGTAAGACGCTCAAGCGTGTAATATTGCAGGACATAGTTGAGGATATTTGAACGTATATTTTCACTGTCAATATAGACAACATTACCTACATATAAATTGTGTAAAATAAACGTAAAAGTGACAAAAACAGTGCACTGAAAGACACGGCAATACCAAAAGGTGTAGAATGTGTGTTGAACGTTAATCCAAAAGAGCCAGTACCATCACAATCTGAAAAGTGTGAAGATATATTAACTCGACGTTTAGCATGGATTTGTGTAGCCTACCATGATGTTCATTGCCAACAACCCAGTAATTAATAATTTCAATAATCTGAATTTCAGGGAATTTCTAAAAAAGTAGGCCTACATCGAAAATTAGTGGTTTTCCGTAATGGGCGACATATGCAATATCCTAACCAAACACGAAAAAATCTCAGACAATAGGAATATCTTGCACTGCATCATGCACCAATAACGTCATGTGATATTGAAAAAATTTGTTGCAATATAAAATCATTCACTGCAAAAATCACAACAATGAACATCACGGCTCAAGCATGTGTATATTAGCATAGGTTCAGAATGTCAGGAGTTGACTGTACTCCACGAACACGCAGCGACAACCTGTTTGTTTATAGCCTTATCCGTTGCATTACCTGTGTTCGGCGTACTATATACCCAATGTGTCTTTAACTTCAGTCTTTAGGTAGCTGGAATACGAAGCCTACATATGATCATGACGACGTTTAATAGAGAAACAGGTCGGACTGGGTAGTGCAGTCGGTATAGCGCTGGTCCTCTAGCTCGAGGTTGCGGGTTCCATCCCGGCCCAGATCGATGGCATTTATGTGTGTTTAAATGAGACAGCCTCATGTCAGTAGATATATTGGCATGTAAAAAAACTCCTGCGGGACAAAATTTCGGCTCACAGGTACCGCTGATACAACCTCTGCATTGCGAGCGTCGTTAAATAAACCATGGTATTATTTTTTTTTTTTAGAGACACAGTAGTAACATTTCGGCAGGCCAAACGGAGATGCGCAGCGAAGGATTTTCCCAACATCTCGAAGAATTGTCAGATCATTTTATTAGAAACAATGCAAAATTACTAACAACACCTCTCCTGCATAATCCACCATTGCTTCCTCCCTCACTCATATCGAGCAGGAAAATTGTTTCTATCAGTTTTTTCTCTTTAGTACGGAGGAACGTAAGAAGGCTAGAATTTCAGCTTTTAGTGGACATATTGTGCCTTACTGCTTCTGTACTACAAATGACGAAGTCCAAGCAGTCGCGCTTTTTTAGATATGGTGACAGTTGTGTGGTGCCATCTGTCGATTTAGCCCTTCGCCTTAAGGTCCCTATGGAGTCCCCCTTCCTATCCTCGGAAAGAGTAGCCTTACTGTGCTACGTCTCCTCAGACTGATGTCAGCTGTTCGCCAACCACAATGTGCGTAGTTTCGGGTAATGCTATTGTAACGATAATGAATACTGAAATGGAGACTGATGACAGAATGATGGAAGAAGTGGAAGAACTCCGAAAGATCTTCAGAAACTTTGGCTTGTCCGCCAATACGACTCCGCTAACGCCGGGATTCGTACCCGGGCCAAGAGTCAACGTAAGCCAATGCTCTGTCAACTGAGCTACCAATGTGAATTTCTATCACTTATATGCATGCAGTCTTTCAAACATCTTTTTCCTATTTGTTTTTATTTCAGAATTCATTCAGAATCCTATTATCATTATCCTCATATACCTAATTTAATCATATGGACAGTATTCATAGACATTCTTAGTGCGGGCTTTCGGTGGATGATCAGGGAACTAACGTTTTTCGTATTCATAAACCAGTGTTATCGATATGATATGATATGAATCATGTACAAGTAACCAGTCGATAGCCCGGGCTAGTTTAGAACGCTCGTAGTGCGGGCTAGCGAAATGTCTATGAATAGCATCCCTAGTGTTCTACGTTGTCCTTGTAGGCCTACTGCTCTCGCATCACGTGCCGGGAGTCCTATCGTATGTTCGTCAGATGATTAAGTCTAGTAAAATATATAAACTCCACCCAGCAAGGAACAAGAGGGCGAGAAAAAAAAACGTTTTCTAATCATTATTTCTACTATTACATTTATTCAAATTGATGTTTTTATGTGGACATTTCGAACTCTCTTTTGTATGTTCAATATCTTACTATTTTTTCATTATCTCGATCCCTTATGTTCAATTTATTAGGTCAGAAAGTAAAACATGAGGCATTTTCTCTCTTAAACTTCTATCATGGACCATATCGTGTTTACATGCGACGTAATGAAAATTATTTCAAAAGTTTATTACTCCAAAGTGTTATAATGGAAAAGCAAGCCCATGAGCTTTGTATAATAAAATATCTGCCGAGTGTACAGAAAGGGAACGGGCCTGAAACGCTATGAAAACAATTTGTGTTAAGTAGAATTTTATTGCTGCCATAACAAGTTGAAATTAGTTAAGGAAAAAACCATTAATGCAGCAGGCTATAAATTAAACAGCAAATGAAAGGATACTCATGAAACAATACAATATTCCTCTATAGTCGGCACTTTCATAGCCTATATGGCCCCTGATTATATCCATATTGTTTTATTAATCAGAAATTGCTTGCAATTAACAGTTGAAAATATCATGTACAACAATATTAGCTTATTAAACTGAATGAGGTAATGAGTTACACTGAATGAAAAAATTGTATTTCTGACAACTACATCTTCATTAGCACTGTCATAAAGTTACGAAAATTTAGATTCAATCAACCAATAAATAAATAAATAAACTAATTAACTAATAGTTCATGTCAAGTCAAATCTATAAATTCAACCAAACCAACTAAACAAATCAATCAATTAATCAATCCAATTTGTCAATCTTAATCAGTCATTTCAGGTCAAGTCAAATCAATCAATCCAATAAACCAACCAATCAATCGCTCAATCAGTCAATCAATTAATCCAAGTCAAGCCAGATCAGGTCAAATCAATCAATTCAATCAAATAAATCAATCCAACCGAATCAATTAACCATTTAATCACTCAAACACAACAATCAAATACTCAGTCAATTAATAGCCATTCGGTTAGTTTAACTAAACAACCAATGAAACTTCAGGAACTGAACGATACCAAAACAAAAAATTAATACAAGCAACTAACATCAGATACTTCTCGAGATCTTTCAGGTCCATATTCATTATCGTTGTTAGGACAAGAAGCTTAAAGTTTTACGATGTTTCACCAAGTCGCGTTACATATTTTTAGTTGGTAATTTAACGACTCTGTATCAACTACTAAGTTACTTAACTTCGATGGAATTGGTGACAGCGAGATGATACTTGGCGAGATGAGACCGAGAACACAGTCTACTATATACAGTAGCTTGAGTTTTGAGGGTGCTAGAAACAATAGACTGTGACGGTTCTATTTTGCATTGCCTGTAATGAGGCGATATTAGCGATACTAGTGGTGAGCAACTACCTAATGTTTGCATATTTACTACGTATTGAGCTTCGCGACTGTATATACTAGACTGTGACCGAGGATTTGCCATGTGATTAACTTAACTGACATTCGCCTTATAGTTGAAGGAAGCCTTGGAAAGAAAACCCAACCGATTAGATAACCAGACGTATCGAGAACTGAACCCAAGCTCGAGAGGAGGTCCGGATCAGTAAGAAAGTGCGTTTATCGTCCGAGCTACGCTGGTGCCTCACTACATATCGTGGTACTGTTTTATTTCTCACAATGTTGGTGACATAAGGAGAGGATATGTTTCCCATGTCTTGGATGTTCCCTGCTGCCTTCAAACTCTGGAAGTGTTAATGAATTTGAATATAATTTCGAAGAGAAATTATTGACATGCTGTGGTTCAGTATACTAAGCCCGATTACCTCTATAAATATGTGTACGTACTGTATACCTCTTAACACTCTGTGTATGTGCTATTCTGTTTTAAGAAACAATCTTTTGGTTTTTAATTCCCCATATTAACATCATAACTTATCCATGAATTTTTGGAGCGGTCCATGTAACACTACGAAATTTTAAACTTTAATCTGAAGGCCAAATTTGTGACCAGAGCGTTCCCCTGTTTTTTTTTTATGCCTAGTGATTGTTAAAACTCATCATAAAGTGAGAGATTTTCTACTTGAAGGTTCATGACAGTGATGCTGCTCCTGATCAGCATAGTTTTTATCCAACAGCAGGTAAGCCTACTATTATTTCTACCAGATGACTTCAAAGCGGTTCTATCAGCAACGTGCTGCAAACTTGTAGATTAATTAACAGCTCTCAATATTTCCCTTGGTACAAGGTGGGGATTAGATGTACGTTAAAGTGAATAACAACGATAGTTATAGCAGAAACTATGAAATTTCAGCGAGAATGAGAGTATTCTGTGAGAACTTGTACCTAACACCACAATATTTCAAATTGACTTCCCGCGATTATGAACCGGGGTCTCTGGCAAGAGAAAGTCGACACTCTAGCTTCTAGTAGTTCAAATAACAGTGCGAAATTTCGCCATGCGATGTTGTTGAAACATTATGCTAATCTGGCTTGCTTGTTTGCTTGGCACAGATAGAGATAAAGTGACAGTAAATACAACCGCCAGACTAAGGGAACTTAAGTTAAACAAACAGTGGTTTGCAAACTTTTACCAATGTATCTAAATGAGATATTTATTTTGACTGCCAAGCTTGGGATGCATATTAAAACATGTCAAGATATGTTAAATATATAGGCTAGTGAAATATGTTATAACCTTTGAGAGTATGAATAAATTAAACTGAGTAAAATTCAGAATATAAATGTGCAATATAATGCCCAAGAAATCATACAATCATATCGGAATATAAGTCATATGGTTATATTTTTAATTCTTAAATCTAACACTTTTTTGTTTTGACCTCTGCAGACATAAATAATCCATTAAGTTACTTTCATTAAAGTTTTTGATAAACTTCAGTCAAATTAAGAGTTTTGAGGAACAACACACATCGTAGCACGCAGGCTTCTGTTTCAGAACAAAAGGAAATTTTGGCAGAAACTAATCATCTTTATATCAATGCATTAAGAACCAAATATATAAAAACGTAAAACATATTTTCCAGTAATTATTAAAGCTTTTATCCTTATGAGAAGAAACCTTATAATATCAGATTAAATATTTTAGATAAATATCTAAAGTGAAATTATACAAGCTTCATGAGACCAATAAATTCTCACATATGAACGACGAACTAGATTGGACATTTCCATATGTAAACAGATAATCAAAACAACGGCAAATTAATGTTCTTGGGGAAAAGAAGTGCAACAGGAATGGAGCAGAATGAGTAATAATGTGACATAACAAAATAATATTCACTAATTATTTTTCAAATATTTTCATTGAAATTTCTTCCAGTATAAGAAACAACTATAGTCTTTATGTGTTTGTTCCCTGTAACAGAAAATGAAATAATTAAACATGTTTCCTCATTAAAAAATTAACACAAGCCCTGTCGGAGATGCTTTATCCTCCAAAATATTTAAACTGTTCCATATTTTCTTGGCTAAACCGTTTGTTCATGTATTTAATTTGTGCTTCTTATATGCTATATTTCGAGATAAATTGAAAAGTGCTATAATAATTGTCCCTATTTTCAAATCAGGAGATAAAAATACATGAACAAATTACCTACCAATATCTTTACTCTGATGTATATCTAAACTCTTAGAAAAATGCATAAAACGTCGTCTATTAAATTATTTGGACAAATACAACGTACTTTTTCAAATCAATTCGGTTTTTGAAATAAACTTGGCACAGATGATGCCATTTCATGTGTCACAAATAAAATCATATGTGAGTTAGACCGAGGGAATAAATGCTTTGGTATATTTTTGGATATTCGAAAAGCATTTTATACCGTTAACCTTGATATTTTATTAGAGAAATTAAACTTGTTAGGCATTAATGGTCATGTTCTAAGTTTAAGTCATATTTGAATAACAGAAATTTATTTATTTATTTATTTATTTATTTATTTTATTGGGTTATTTTACGACGCTGTATCAACATCTCTGTTATTTAGCGTCTGAATGATATGAAGGTGATAATGCCGGTGAAATGAGTCCGGGGTCCAGCACCGAAAGTTACCCAGCATTTGCTCGTATTGGGTTGAGGGAAAACCCCAGAAAAAACCTCAACCAGGTAACTTGCCCCGACCGGGATTCGAACCCGGGCCACCTGGTTTCGCAGCCAGACGCGCTGACCGTTACTCCACAGGTGTGGACAATAATAACAGAAATCATGTAACTAAAATTGATAAACATAAAAGTAGGGGTCCCTCAGGGCACTGTTCTTGGTCCAATTTTATTCTTGATTTATATAAATAATTTGTTATCAACTGATTTACGCAAATATAATGGAGTTATATATTCATATGGATATGATACCGTAATTATTTTTGGTGAAAAAACTCCAGTATGAAATTTTAGGATGGGGAAATGCTTGTAATTCTAATCTCATTCCACTAATATTTATTCAGAAAAGAATAATTAAAATATACCTTAATAAACCAACTGATTACTCATCCGAGCTTTTGTTCACTGATTTTAATGTTTTGAAAATTAAACAAATTTATTATACTGTCTTATTAAACTTCATACATTAAAATTGAAATTGTATTTCTTAAAGTTAATTTTTTTTCTTGACCCACTTTGTGTCAAATAATTATCATTGTTTGTGTTAAGTAGTCTATGTGTTTAGATAACTCCCTGAAGACGAGTTTTTACTCCTTCAGGGAATAATTAAGACTGTAATGTTGTATATGTTATTTTACTAACAATAAACAATAGATAAATAAATGAGAGACAGCATGAACTGAATAATAGAACCATATCATATAAGACGGTTCTAGTGGTTAAAGTGGTCTGAGAAGAGACTCAGAACAATTCTCTTTAGAACAAGTTGGTAGTCTCGATAAACATTAGAAAAGCAAAGAATTTACTTGGATATATACAATTCAGTTAGGCCTACTTAGGCTTTTAATTAAATGTTTCTTAACTTAAAATGAATTGAGAATCAGGAAGACGAACAAAAATAAATTTGTGGGTGTCTGTGAAGCTGAGATACAAGCTTACTTTACTAGAATTTTAATCGATTTTATTTATAGTCGTTTTTACTGCGATATGGTTGGGTTGCTGTCGACACTGTTATTGTTACAGTAAGGATTAACATCTTCCTAAACATGGTCTATCTATATGTTTGTAGTGGAGACATCCAATCTGGTATTTACCTTTCTAGATTTCTAGTTATTTTATAAACGTAGAAACCACTAAAACCCGGTAAGATGGGCTAGTGTCGAGATTTTGATCAGGATCACCCCATTGCGAGTCCAGTGTTTTACCATTGAGTCACTTGCTCGATTTGCGAGTATTATTTCTA
Organism: Periplaneta americana; assembly: GCF_040183065.1. Lineage (NCBI taxonomy): Eukaryota > Metazoa > Arthropoda > Insecta > Blattodea > Blattidae > Periplaneta > Periplaneta americana. The sequence goes on along the minus strand of NC_091117.1, from coordinate 120,927,525 downwards.
TATGTAATGTATTCTCTTTAACAGTCATTCAAATGATGAACATAAATTGAAGGTTTTACTTTGCGCCGAAATAATAAAAAAAAACTTTTTCTGGATCGCATATAAAAGTATTTTACAATCTGCAAAAGCAACAATAAGATATAATATTATTATTCTATTTAATGAAATATTTTTAAGTCATAAATGTACAGGGTGTTTCCGAGGTGGTGTTACAAACTTTCAGGGATGATGGGGAAGGGCATATGTATAAATTTGAGATGAGGAACCCTGGTCCGGAAATGACTGAGTCGAAAGTTATAAGCAAAAATAGTTGTGTGGAAATGGAATTGTAATTTGGCACCACGTGCCCTCCTTCCCTTAACCTTTGGAACAGTCGTGGAAAAATGGTATGGACCGGATGTCTCCTACGTGGGTACTTGTACCCTGATACAATCTGTGAGCTTGTCTACTGTTCCCATTGGCTCATCCGTATTCGAAAATCATGTCTGCTTATTCCGCTCTCGTGTACTCCTCCATTTCACTAGGACTGATCGACTGGACACTGCAACTTGTACATATACACTGCTGTCTACAGACGTGCATATCAGGACCGACCATGTCCGTTACATATTACGCTATATGCATTGCTTTAGTGTAGTTTCCTGTCCCCATCCCTGAGACAGCGCAATGAATGGAATACTGTAAGTAGACAACGTAATTAACGTCAGATGAATACAGTATGTGTCAAATGTACAGATAAATACACATAAATAAGGTGTACAGAGGAATAGAATTATTTCATTTCCACACAACTATTTTTGTTTGTAAATTTCGACTCGGTCATTTCCGGACCAGGGTTCCTTATCTCAAATTGATACATGTGCCCTTCGCCATCATCCCCGAGAGTTTGCAACACCACCTCGGAAACACACTGTATGTTTATGATGAAATCATATGAATATTCTTCCCTAATTGAAGAGGAAGTTTTATAACTAAAGTGTAATTTCTTCCGCGAATATTGGCCCAAGGACTTACACCTATCGACTTCTAACCGTTTAAGAAAGAAGCACTCGTGTTTACCTGCGTTGTAATTTATTCCTATGTGCTGAAATCGGTAAAAACTTAAAATTTACATCAAAGCGAAAAGAAATGACAATTCCACAGTTAACAATTCATTTCTCAGAGAATATCATTTTTCGTTCGGTACGAGGGTACGAGCTGAACCGTTTTATTTATCAGTCTATTCCATGTAACAGAAATAACACAAGAAAACCATTACATTTCATTTTGAATTCAATAGTCATTGTGTGTTTTTGATTCGATATTAAATCCATTTAATAATATTACCAAAAGTGTTACATCAAATTCGCATTATTTCCGGATACATTTATTTGTAAATACTCAAAATAAGGAAAATGCTTCTGGTACTCCAGGAAAAAACTGCCATGTATGGACAGATAGATGATACACTCAATATCACTTCTTCGGTATTAGGGATGGTAATGCCTATCTATCTGTTCTTTCAGCTTCATAATATTCTCTCTTTATACTTTGTATAGTAAAGGGAAGAATGTCTGAGAAACAGAATATCTGGGGAGTTGCGTTTATCAGACATACTCATTCATAGTTTTCTGCCCAAGGGCAGGCCTTTCACTGCAAACCCAGAATTCTACGATAATTCCTGGTTTCCCTCTTTGTCTTAGTCCCCGCATATGATCCATTGTTGTCTACCATCTGACATCTTCTGCTCAGAACTTTTCTCCCGTTCATCATTCCTTCCAGTGCATCCATCAGTAGGCAGTTTCTTCTTAGCCAGTGACCAAGCCAATTTCTTTTTCGCTTGCTGATCAGTTTCAGCATTATTCGTTCTTCATCATAGGCGGAGTTATGGGTGGACAGTGCCCCCCCCCAAACTTATCTGAATTATTTTTTTTCTATTAACGTTAGAAAATATTGAATTCAAAAGATCTTTTTTGCTTTTGTTTATGATTAAGTTTCTGTGCTTAAATTGATGAATTAATGTTTTCAGATCACGTGTCTGAACTATAATATTTATTTTAAATTTCTAAGGGCGCTATTCATAGACATTTCGCTAGCCCCGCTACGAGCGTGCTAAACTAGCCCCGACTTTGCCAGAGGAGGGACGAATTATTCATATCGCTAACACTGGTTTATAATATGAAAAACGTTAGTTTCGCTTATCATCCACCGGAAGCCCGCGCTAAAAAGTCTATGAATACGGCCCTAAATGTTTAAGAATTCCTATACCTCATTTGAGCAATGGAAGCACTGTATTGTTTCTGTACTCAAGTGTTGGAAGTCTGTGGGTGTTCAGGCCGACAATTGAAGATGTTTCCGTACGAGAGAAGAAAAAAGAGGGAGATTATTTTAAGTTATGCCCTATCATAATTTATACAGTAGACCTACAGTTCAAGCCCTATACAATTCGGTCCCAAACATCGCAGATATGGATGTAACACTGTAAGAAACATGCCCTCAGAAAATACCTTTATTAAATGATCATTTTCAGATATACTGTATCCTACCACGGTCAAGCTATAACGAAGGGAGGAGGTAAATGATTTCCCTCATAACCTAGTTATATGGAGATTCTATGGTTTTGCTTTGCCCCCCACCCCCCACCAAGCAAACGGTTCTCTCTAAGCCTATGTTCTTCACCCACTTTTTTAGTACAGCTTTATTTCTTATTCTATCTGTCCATTCTCCTCCATAGGCCTATCCATATTTCAAATGCCATCATACATAATAAAGTGAATAGTGTAACTGCAAATCACATCAATATTCTGCTATAGATTTTATGTAATTACAATAATATGGCTGTTTTATGTGAATTACCGAATTGTCGGAGCATTAGGCCTACTATATTGTTATTCGTCATCTCAAGTTGACATGATAAATGGAATGGAATTTCTGGAGGGGGCACTACGTCCCAACACTGCGACCTCTTACGATCAATTGCGCTAATCCTCAAACTAAGCGCATTCTCAAACCCACACCGGATCATTATACTGAGGTTCTCTGCGTACCCAGGTTTCGAACAGGCAACGCCCCTCGTTCCCAGGCCAGCCTCCTCCGTGCGTCGTCAGCCGGCGTTCGCGGAATGCTATGAAATGATGAGAATGGAGAAATGTTGAAAAAATGATATAGACGCCTAATATGGGGAAACGGGAGAACCCCGAGAAAAACCCCAACTGCCACCTTGTCCACACAAGTTGGTATGATAAATTGTATGTATAGATCTACATGTATTGCTCTATCTCTGTACAGTATGTCCGTTGCTGCGCGATATGAAAGAAAAAACAGTTTTGTATGCATGTACAAAAGAACACCCTAATGTGGCGAGAAATTCTAAGAAAATTTACAATTCTTTTCTCAATAAATAGTGACTTCGTGCGTTTTAAAAAGATTATTCATCGATTCTGTCGTATTTGTGGCTTTAAAATATTTATAAAAAATCAACACAGTGATTTAAAATGTCTCCATAATTAAGTTTGTTTCACGATATGTTATAATTGGTTAATTTTAAGTTCGCTAATAGTCGACCTGGTTGGCAAGTTGGTATAGCGCTGGCCTTCTATGCCCAAGGTTGCGGGTTCGATCCCGGGCCAGGTCGATGGCATTTAAGTGTGCTTAAATGCGACAGGCTCATGTCAGTAGATTTACTGGCATGTAAAAGAACTCCTGCGGGACAAAATTCCGGCACATCCGGCGACGCTGATATAACCTCTGCAGTTGGGAGCGTCGTTAAATAAAAAACATAACAAGTTCGCTAATATGTTTTCGCGGGATATCAACCGAGTTAAGATTTTGGAATGCTCCAAGCTTTCGACTGCTTCAGGGAAGTGATGTCCGAACAGAAAAAAATCGAAAAATCGAAGGAGAATTGGGAGGAAGATTTAAAAGGTACGCAAAACGCGTCCTTGCAAGGGGTTGGGGGCTGTGCAAAACTAAATATGTGAGCTCCAAGCCTGTTGGCCACTAGTCTCACTCCGGGTTACGCTGCTCCCCTGAAGGAGCTCTAGAAAATTTTGAAGGGGAAGCCGAAATTGGACGTAACCTCTTAGGTACCACATACGCGAGGGGGGCTGAGATTGATCAATTGATCACGAAACGGGGCGAGGAGGATTTGGCTGGTGTTTGCCGTTAGGATGGCAAGACGCCGTCATCTGTTGTTCGATGACAAAGCAGGTGAAGGCCGTCGGAAGAAGCGCCGTGAAATCTAATCTGCAATTTGAGAGGTCCCTGTCCTTTCAATTTGCGACTTATTGAGTGACCTCGTATATTTAATAGATTATTAATATTATCTGAACTAGGGCATACATCATTTATAATAAAGGTGGAATATATATGGGGAAGGGCATATAGGTCCGTGGCCCATTTCTTATAGGGCTCATCCCGACATTTGTCTTACGCCTGAGGAAAACCACGGAATACCTTAGGCGAGATGAGTTGTCTCATGTATAGGAGACTAGCCAATTTGGCTATTATGTAGGAGGTGATTGTTATCATGAGCCTTGTTGATCGTCTCAATTTTGAGACAAGCCATTTGGCTATCTGATGGCTCAGTTACGAAGAGGGGGGACAGATGTAATTAGTTAATTAATTTAAGTAATTAGGAAGATTAATGGGGATATGAGTGCAGGTCCGTGGCCCATTTCTTTTAGGGCTCATCCCGACATTTGCCTTAGCGCCTTAGGAAAACCACGGAAAAACCTTAGGCAGGATGAGTTGTCTCAATATCAGAGACTAGCCAGTTGGCTCTTAGGTTGAATGACTCTATGAATCGATGGATATATACTAGCCAATTGGCTCTATTATAGTTCCATCGATCAACAAAAGTAGATAATGTTAGGGAGGGATTTTGTTTAGCCCAGTTAAGACAAGGTCATTTTACAGCGGTTGCACTATCCAAGGAGTCTCATGGAGTTGAGTCGTGGCTACCAAAACCTGGGAGTAACGCCAGCCTCCCTGTCCTCCTGTCTCAATAGTATAGCTAATGGACCTGTCTGGTGTCTACGCCGTAACCTAGGATCATACTGGCCGAGGCCAGATATGAGCGGGTTGGGGTTAGCACGAGCTTCCGCATACAGGTTCCTAGCCAGTCGAGGAATGAACTCGTCTATAGTTGGCAACTCTAGTTCATCATGGAACTTTCTTCTCGAGGCGACTCGGGGGAGATGGGTAATGAGTCGAATCGCCTGGTTTTGGACAACTTGGAGTTTACGGAGATGGGACACTGCCGCAAACCCCCATGCGGGTGCGGCATAGGTAATGACAGAGCGAATGAGGGCCTTATACATGATTGTCCGAACAGAAAGTCGAAAGGTAATATAGATGTTAGGCTGTCTCAGGTGAAACGGGATTGGTTGGCGGATCGGCCAATCCGGGGCCGGGAATTGTCATTCCTCGTAAGCTCCGCCCCTCCCGGGATTCCTGTGTGAAGTTTGGCGGGCGGCGAGCCCAGTTCAGCCGGTTGGAATCGGTTGCCGTCCTCGGTCCGTGATCTTCATGACCTTGATTGTAAGATGGCCTAAGTTGGTCCAAGGCCGGTGTCCATGCCTGACTGAGCTGGAGTCCACTGTCTCTGTTAAAGTTGTTTCTCTCCAGCTTGATCTCTATGGCCTCCTTGATTGTACGATCCCAGTAGTGGCTTGATTTGTTAATGACCTTGGTGTGGTCAAACAGTATTTTATGCTCCTTTTCTATGCTGTGTTGCGCCACTGCAGATTTTTCCAGGTAATAGAGCCTCAGGTTCCTCTTATGCTCTTTGATTCTGTCTTCTATTGTGCGGCCAGTCTGCCCTATGTATACTTCGCCGCACTCACATGGAATCTTGTAAATCCCTGGTGTCCTTAGGCCCTGACTGTCTTTAACCTGACTTAGATGACTCCGGATTTTGCTCTGTGGTTTATGGATGGTTTTGATATTTACCTTCTGGAGGATTCTGCTTATTTTGTGTGACAGTCAGGGCCTAAGGACACCAGGGATTTACAAGATTCCATGTGAGTGCGGCGAAGTATACATAGGACAGACTGGCCGCACAATAGAAGACAGAATCAAAGAGCATAAGAGGAACTTGAGGCTCTATTACCTGGAAAAATCTGCAGTGGCGCAACACAGCATAGAAAAGGAGCATAAAATACTGTTTGACCACACCAAGGTCATTAACAAATCAAGCCACTACTGGGATCGTACAATCAAGGAGGCCATAGAGATCAAGCTGGAGAGAAACAACTTTAACAGAGACAGTGGACTCCAGCTCAGTCAGGCATGGACACCGGCCTTGGACCAACTTAGGCCCTCTTACAATCAAGGTCATGAAGATCACGGACCGAGGACGGCAACCGATTCCAACCGGCGGAACTGGGCTCGCCGCCCGCCGAACTTCACACAGGAGTCCCGGGAGGGGCGGAGCTTACGAGGAATGACAATTCCCGGCCCCGGATTGGCCGATCCGCCAACCAATCCCGTTTCACCTGAGACAGCCTAACATCTATATTACCTTTGGACTCTCTGCCTAAGGTTTTTCCGTGGTTTTCCTAAGGCGCTAAGACAAATGTCGGGATGAGCCCTAAAAGAAATTGGCCACGGACCTGCACTCATATCCCCATGAATCTCCCTAGTTTCTCTAAATTAATTAACAATTACATCTCTCCCCCTCTTCGTAATTGAGCCATCATATAGCCAAATGGCTGGTCTCGAAAATGAGACGATTCAACAAGGCTCATGACATCAATTACCTCCTACATAATAGCCAAATTGGCTACTCTCTTATATGAGACAACTCATCCTGCCTAAGGTATTCCGTGGTTTTCCTCAGGCGTAAGACAAATGTCGGGATGAGCCCTATAAGAAATGGGCCACGGACCTATATGCCCTTCCCCATATATATATTTTCCCCTTTATTATAACGACGTATGCCCTAGTTCAGAACCTATAATTGTCTATTAAATATACGAGGTCACTCAATTAGTCGCAATTTGAAAGGACAGGGACCTCTCAAACTGCAGATTTAGATTTCACGGCGCTTCTTCCGACAGCCTTCACATGCTTTGTCATCGAACAACAGATGACAGCGTCTTGCCATCCTAACGGCAAACACCAGCCAGCTCTTCCTCGCCCCGTTCCGTGATCACTTGATCAAATCTCAGTCCCCCTCGCGTATGTGGTACCTAAGAGGTTACGTCCAATTTCGGCTTCCCCTTCAAAATTTTCTAGAGCTCTACAGTGGAGCAGCGTAACTCGGAGTGAGACTAGTGGCCAACGGGCTTGGAGCTCACATACTTAGTTTTGTACAGCCCCCAACCCCTTGCAAGGACGCGTTTTGCGTACCTTTTAAATTTGTCCTCCCAATTCTCTCTCGATTTTTCGATTTTTTTTCGTTCGGACATCACTTCCCTGAAGATGGCTGGAGAGATAGCAGTCGAAAGCTTGGAGCATTCCAAAATCTTAACTCGGCTGATATCCCGCGAAAACATATTAGCGAACCAACGCCGAGAAAGCCTCAAATCATACATAATTTTAAGTTGCTGCACGTTGGATGTCTTTATCCCGAGTAATAGTTGAACGGCTGCCTTCGCATCTGATGTTACACAGTGCACAGAGAGCCATATACGACCACTCCTCTCGCAGATCGAGACAAACCAGATGTGCTTCTTTTATGGCTTTATTACTGCTACATACCGAACCTGTCGAAAATATTATTTTTTGTCAGAGCGACTTCTTCTTGTTATAGAGAAAAACGTTTTGATCAGAGAGATGGCATGGATAAAAACAATAGGCTGTAGCTACTACGATAAATGTATGACTGAGTCACATTTGTTTATAAACCCTTCTAGTATATCATGCTTCATGATTAGGGAAACAACTGGTAGTGTCTGAGGTCAGGAGCATAGACAAGACTAATGGAGGAAATGCAAGAGAAGACATGAGAAGAACGAGTGTAGAATGAAGCGACTACCAGATATTAGTGATTGTGAGGACTGAATAGATAGGGCGTTGGAGAGGTTATAGCGAAGAAGAAGAGTGCTAAAAAGTGAGTGCAGAAAAGTTAGGGGTGGCAAAAGTGTAAGAAAAGGAACAGAGAAGAAAGTGTTAGTGTAAGAAGATAGGGTAAGAGTGTAATAAGATAAACTATCAAACAATGAATACAATGATATCTGAACAAATGTGAAGTGGAATGAGAGGGAAATTGCAAGTGTAATTTAAGTGAAATAGATATTTGATGTTTTTCAATGTTTTGGATTGGGAGTAGTAGCAGGGGTACTATAACTGTAGGAGTATTATCGAAATAAATATATGGATAGGGGTAATAAAATAGGAAATTTAGGAATGGAAGGGAAACAGTCTAGGTAGGAGGGAGAGAATAGAAGAGGATAGAGGGGGAAGGACATATAGCAATTCAGTCATAATAGAACATTAGAAAGCAATCAAGAAATTCTCGGCAAAGAATACCTTAATAGAAAAGAGTTATATGTATTAAAGGGATGGTGGATCGAAAAACAGAAATGTGAAGGTCCACCATAACTGTGAATTGTAAAGTTGAATGACAAATAAATATCAATATCAATATCAATATCATGCTTCATCTTCTAACACACTTTGGAAAATCCTACGCTGGAATATGGTAGCCAAATTTTGACTACAAGGGCCTAAGTTGAAAACATAGCCCAAATTAAAACCTTACAATGTAGATCTTGGTTACAGTTTGCTGCACCTTAAATTATAATATTATATGGGAAAAAATCCATAAATATAAACTAGGCCTATACTCGCAATAAAATATTTTCCGAAAGAGAAAGAAAAATTGTACATTATGGGCCAGGAGGGGAAAATACTGACAGATTTATCATGAGATTGACAGATGAAATTAATTTGAAAACCAGAGTAGACCACACAGATTTATAATAGCCATTAAGAATGAAGGGAACTCACTTTCAAGCGTCTTTGTGCTTTTAGTAGTAGTATATCGTAGTCAATAGGCTTTTTTAAATTAGTGGGATCTAAAGTAGTTATATCAATTGACCTGATCGCTTATTGATAAGGATCCAAATTTTAAATAGGAGCTATTATGATTTACGCACGTAAAACTTATTTTGTATGCTAAATAGACGTAGAGAGTGTAATATTTTTCACAGATAGGCTAATTCAGGCTCCGCCAGGTCGACTCAAGATCGCGAGAGAGCGTACAGGCCTGCTTACGGCTTTCACTGCGGCCAGTACAGTTGTACACTGCAGTCTATCAGTGGTGGAACCTATCGAGGTCTCTTGGGGGCACCGGTGCACTGCATTTTGCTTCAGGAATATTTATGTGCTAAAAACATGAACCTTAGCAATGTAATGGATGTTGTGCGAACAATTAGTTTCATAAGGTCTAAAGGACTTAATCGCATGGAGTTCAGGACACTGCTTGATGATATTAACAGTGAGCATGGGGATTTACTCTACCATACCGAGGTAAGGTGGTTAAGTCGAGGAAAAGTTCTGGAATGTTTTCTCCCACTTAGGAATGAAATTGCCTTATTTATGGATGTGCATGGGAAACCTTTTGGAAGCCTTGGACATGGAAGAATATACAATATAAGAATAATGCAACAATTGTGCGAAGACTTCGAACGTAGATATCAGGAAATTAGAGAACTTGAACATCAATTTAAGATATTTGCAACACCTTTTTCAGTGAGTGTCCTGGATATTCCTGCTGAACTACAATTAGAAATACTTGATTTACAAAGCGATATTGAGCTAAAGGATAAGTATCAAAACAGAAAAAAATATTAACCATTTCCATACTTGCTTTCCACGAAAAAGGTTTCCTAAACTGCACAATCTCGCTGCAAGAACATTGTGCATGTTCAGGACAACCTACGTATGCGAAACACTGTTTTCTTTAATGAAGTTTACAAAGTCACGTCACAGAAGCCAATTAAGTGATGAACACTTGAAAGCATGTTTGCGATTGGGTAGTACTATCAAATATAATAGCTCCACGAATTGAAAAGCTGCTTACTAACAGAAAACTGCAAAAATCACCGCGGATCTCTGATGTATAAGAAAAAGTACTATTATTAGAGATTTGAATAACAACGTTTGTACTGTTGTTTTATTTTATTAATTGTTGAGAAGAAGACAAACAGTGAACAGTTTTATTTCGTAGTATGTTAATTCGTATAAAAGTGTATATTTTGTTTTGTTTCATTGTTGTGCAAACATGCAACAATTTATTTCGTACATAGTTAGTTAACTGAGTATGTTTTCCTTTCCTTGTTTATGTTTTATAAATTAGTTTGTCAGTCGTGAGCATTGTAATTGGGCTTTGCCTGTTATGTTGAATAACAAATAAATAAATAAAAATTAAATAAACTGTACCAAATTACATAGAGTAGGCCTACTGTTTTCAGTATAGTGCAATTAAAAGTGAAAGTGTACTTCAATTAAAAGCTGAAATTAATTTATATTCTTATCACAAATTTGGTTCACATACAAGTTCTTAGCTCCGCCACAGTGGAAGCAGCCTGCAGCCGTACGTCAGGGCTTGAGGGTTTGTACGTACGCACCAGAGTGTAGTCACTTGATGCTCCCTGGGCTAAGTCAAGAAAAAGGCGTAGAACGTTTTCATACAATAAATACCTAGGTACATTCCATGTAGTTCATCGATCAGCAACTAAAGGCACTGCTATAGATACTTTAAGTATGTATTTCATGCTGTAGACCAGACCCGTGTACGGGCAAAGAGCAGGAGCGGCGTTCTCGGACCCAACACAAGTTATAAATCGGGGATGCGCCGGGGATCGAACCCGAGTACATAGGTTTTTAAGCCCAGCGCTCTAGCCACTTTGCTATTTTCTCTCGTAGAAAACCTCTCTGTTACCTGGAGCACGGGCTCGTCCATCACAAGTTATAGACCACTAGATCACCGGACAGCGTAGAAGAAATAATTGATTAAATGAACTATCTCTGTGGCACGATTAAATGACTCATACAAGGAAAGAAACGAAAATTATTTTCTTCAAGACAATGGCTGTAGCTATCTATGCTCCTATATGGTTTAGAGTCTTGGACTTTTACTAAAAAGAAAGAATAAAGGTTGGAAACAGTGGAAATTAGATTTTTTAGGGGTGTTGCGTTGGATATAAAAGGGTTATGATATAAAACAAGAACCCAACATATTTAAACTCACAGACAAAATAAGTCGGCACAGAGACAACTGGAGAGATCTTGTAAATAGAATAACTGATAACCAATACTAAAAGCAGTGATGAATATTACAGGTCGTTTGAAAGGAAAAGTTGGCCGACCATTAAAAAGATGGACTCAACAATTTGAAGAATACTAGAGACCGAAACGAGCCCTGGTGCTTAATCCATAAAGATTGTGATATTTGATTCTCTTGATCTCGTTCGCATTTACTGCGAAAAAATATTCTTTATGTATTATGAATGACGTTGAGTATCCTTAATTATCAGTTCTTTAGAAAGAGGACGATATTTGGAGATTCGAATGTGTGACCAGAATTGCAAGATTTCACTTCAAACTTCCTACAAACGGAGTTTGTTTCAGGAGACGTGACCTACACACCAACGAGTTACATGAGCCGGAAGATGGAAGTAAACAAAAGGTGAGGTCTACCGCACAACTTAACAGCAAGAAAATCCGCTTTTCCTTTCTCTTCCACCTAGCAAATTAACTTCTAAACTACCCATTCTTTCTCATTAGTTTTCAATAACGCTGAAGACCTACATGCGGTCCCTTATATAAAAGTCATTTCAAGAATTTTTGTTAGGTATTCTGCTCTATTACAGCTTTGTTCTTATCGCAGTTCATTAATTTTATTGATATTGGCTTGGCTGTCTTTGATTACACTTCAGATATATTACCATCACTTATTACTAGACAGTGAATGCGGGATGACTTATCGTTGAATGTAGGGCACATTTACTATATGTTACTTTTTTTTTTCCATTCAGACCATTGGCTCAACAGGTTTTAAACGTAAACAGACGACGTCAAATGCTACTGTATCTCCGTACAGTCAGAAGAAAAAGGAAAATAACGTACTGTAGTAGTGCAGCACATACCTTGCAAGTTCAGTCCTCGTCATCATTGATGCAATTACCAGCGTTGGAGTAAACGACGATATATTCTCGTAAGTTGTCGAAGTTGAATCGTCTTTGCCTATCGCTTAAACAGTTTTTGTATCGAGAGAATTTCTGAAGAAAAACTCTAAAATGGGGATCACTCAATTTCTTTAGAAGAATATTTGCACTGAGCATCATGTTGCACGTGGTGATGATGATGATGATGATGATTATTATTCCTCAGATTTCATTTCAACGCATTTCCTGTGCGATGTACTGTTGCAAAGTTTCTCTATAGCCTGAGTTGTTCTGGTTTTTATTTCAATTGTACATACATTACACACGATATTGTCTTCGTTAATAGGCCTACATAAAATGTCACTCATACTTCTTAATTGCATTTCGTATCTCTAAACGAATTTAACGTTTTGACTTCGACGTTATGAATGGATCAACTCGTACTAAATACTTGAGCAGGACAACACAACTGCACACATTGCGTTGCAATGTGGACCTTCGTTATGTACGCTGCTGTACTCGCCAGGTACACAAAAGACGAACGACGTGGCACGTGCCATATACTCGGATACGAAACAACTTCACTTTTCCTTAAGTCATCCCTCATCCACTGTCTACTTATTATATGCTACATCCCTTTCTTCTTAATCAAAGCCAATGAAATTAAAAAAAAAAAAAAAGAAGAATATGGTTATGGCAGTCCTTCCCGCAGCATAATATATGCCGACTCAGTAGCAGGAGATACAATGTTCCTATTGATCGCTATAACAGTTTGCGGTTCACTATGTTTTGGCCTTTAAGCATATATTTTAATAAGACATAAATCAGCATTCATAGGTGAACGAAATAATGAACATAATTATTTCATACAACAGATTCAAGGACGGTGTAACAGTTCGTAATGAAAACAGAACATGGAATTAAGAACATTTGATTATGTCTAACTTACGGCCATTCAAAGGATGAAATTTCAGAGATAAGATTTCGCAGATGAATGTTCCAGCAAGTAAACAAATTTTCACACAAGTTTCCGGAAGGATAAGGTTACCAGATTTTTTCACAATTTCCGGGGACAAGATTTCGACATAAAAAAATACTTTTCTGGTTGCCACTTACGCGTATGGTTTTTATACAATTTAAAGAATTAACATACTCATTCTTTTCAGCTCTTCACAATAAAAATTCATTCTACTTGCCTACTATTAAAACTATTGATATTTTTCTGAAAAGTGAATATTTTAAGCAAGCCTTCTCTGGATTCCAATTTTGCAGCAAATACCTAGTAGGTTAGGTCACGGTGGCTACGGGTGGGTTAGGACGACACTTTGCACGTCGGCCATACTGAAGGCTATTGTGCACCCCAGATTTATGGGATGAATGAGGATGAGGGTGTACCAGCCCACCGGCTGCAAGTGACCCCTCACTAGGGTGTCCAACTCTCCCATATTTTCCGGAATCTCCCGTATTTGTCCCTAATTTTTAACAGACTCCCGGCTCCAGTATTATTCTTCTCTTCGAGTATTTTTCTCCCTTATTTTTGCGTAATATCAGAATTTTTATTCTAAACATTTGATTTTGCCGTGAATGATGATATATATGACAAATTTTGTTGTTCGAGAAATGCATTTAAATGTGCTATCTTTTTAAAAGGTAATACTTGCCACAAATGTGTTCGTGCTCACCCATTTAAAATCAAACCATGTTAATGTTATAAATTTGAAAAAAAAACTGGCGCTACTTTTGTTCTAAGCATACCAAGCAGTAATTCTCATACAAAGAGGATGTTTTATTTCATGAACAGTAATTGGACAGATGTTCGAAACAGGAGCACGACACATCTAATCAAATGAGAGCTGCAAACTGTAGTCTAATTAAACTATTACACGAGACAAAATCTGTCTCAAAATATTCTTAATTTAAGCCCAGCTACCAAAGTGTAAATAAAGTTGTTTTTTAGTAACTGGACCGAATAACTTGTCTATTTTCTATGTGAAATTTTTGTCGATTTCTTTTCTTAAAAACAGTTGGCAACCCTACCCCTCACCTGCTCACCCAATGGGAGCCTCCTATCCTCCTCCGCTCTAAAATCATACCGCCTAGGTGACCAAGTAGCACAGGATCCATTCTTAAGGAATGAATCCTGACAGAGATATTGCGGAAGGCTGGGAACCCAGGAACGGTTGCGGAGAGGACGCCCCCTCCCCTTAAGCGGATGAGGTCATGCGTCTTGATCTGAATATCTCTACTGAATGAGATGAGGAAGATGAATGATATACCTAATTCTTTTTTCTACACGGGAGGGGAAGGAAAACTGGACTGTGGCAATGAAAATTCCAACCCGACATTTGCCTAAGTAACTGTGAAAAACCACCGAAAAACCACAGTCAAGCTGGTCGGTCCGGGAACGAACCATGGATCTCCTGAATGCGAGTCCCATGCGATACGCATGAGCCAACTCGTTCGGTGATACCTAGTAGGTCAGCGATGAGGAAAATGTACTCACCGAGTACCTTCCCCTCTTTTTCTCCTTTAACCTTTTCATGTGTTACAGAGTGTCAGTGAAATGTGTGCTAAAGTGTCAGTGAAATGCATCATAGTGCCACTACAGGGAGTGAGATGAGAGTAAAGTGAAAGACTATTGAAACTTATGTAGGACCTATACATAATTATGTAGGTTGTATTGTAAAATTAGGTATTTTATTTATGTTTTATTATTATTGTGTTAAATTGTATTGTGTATTCTTATTGTATTGTGTATAAAATTGTATATGTATTGTAAAATTGTATTGTGTACTGTAAATTTTATTGTGTATTGCTTATCATTTTATTGTGTATTGTTTATATTGTGTATACCACTGCCACCAGGTGCTTGCCCACTTGCAGTGTAAATAAATACATACATACAACCTAGTCCAATGCCGATGCCGAGCACGTGGTCTTGATCCCTCTCTGATGTGATCGCTGGCGTTGATCCATTACTCTCTACGAACCTTGCGTTTACTTATCGAGTAAATAAAGAACATGGCTTGGAAACAAAGGTTTAATTTCTACTATGAACTGCAAGGAAAATTATTTTTTCTCCCTTCAAGGTGGAAAACGGAATGTTTACTTAGGATCAAATACAAAAAATTTCCATCATATTCAATGCTAAGTACACGCCACTGCAAATTGACGTTGAGTCAATTTTCCGCGTCCCTACTTCATAAAAACGGTGGTAAATCTTGGAAGGAGTTGAAATAGACTTTTTACCCATGATGGTTAGTTCCCCATCACTGTATTTGAACAGTTTCTAAATTCATTTTAAAATTTTGAAATGTCCACATTATATTCACTGAAGAAAAAACTTTTTTTTTCGGTGAAGCATTACTTCCAGGAAGACACATACATAGTTCAATAAATTTCTGGAGTTGTGGGCAGGAAATCATTTTCTCAGAGAAAGTTTAAAAAAAATTACTCCACTTTAAGCAGAGTAGCACATTCTTCATTTCACTTTGCTACTTTTTCTCAAGTCGTATAATAGATATCTCCCCCAAATAAACTACCGTCATCCCAATCATGTCCATCTACATTTCAAGGTAAGTAATGGACTCTTTTTAAATCTTTATGTTTCTGGAGATCTCCATAGATAACGGATCTTGTGAATGAATAACCCAAGCATTAAACTACTTAACAGCCTTTTCATAAAATCATATAAGACACAGAGAGTTCTGTTGTGGAATAAGAACCGCTTCTTCTGAAGATGCCAAAACTTATTGAATTGATAATGAAATAAATGTTGCTTCTTTCCTCGATATCAATTTTTATTAACCTTGGTAACAATATGGAAGACTAGTCTGCGCTTAGGTCCTCAACTTTCAGTGAACATTATGGAAAAACGGCAAAGTTGCATTAGAAAAATTCATCCACAGCAATGTGCAAGGATCATTAAACCATATTAAAATAACTAACACTGAAAATTTAGAGATATCTGGTGACAAATTATTAAACCCGGTGAAGAATTTTGTTCGAAGACAAAATCCAAAATTGGGACTGTCCCGGGAAACGGGGACGCCTGGTAACCTTACGCTAGGAGACTCTTTCCGCAATGAGGATGGCTATCATAAAACCATTACTTTATAATCAAAGTAAGTTTAAAGTCGTTCAAATGAAACGCGGCTATCATTAATACACATAAATTTATTAAACTTAGCCTACTGCTAAAATTCGCCACGGCTTTTAACACACATCTTTCACTGTGACACCAGGTGAAGAATATCGGTGGTGGTGTATAGGTGAACCAATGTTAATAGTATTTTGCACCGCTTCGTCCGCTGTAAATGTGGTTCCCTTCAGGTTTTTTTTTTTTAGTCAAATCTACAAAAATAAGGAAATTGCATAAAGATGAGTCCCGGTTGTACGGGAAGTGTGGTAGTTTTTCCCAGAGAAGCCTTTGCATTCGTCTCTTGTTGATCTGTCAGTGCGAGGTAGAGTATTGTCATGAAGTAAAATCACTCTTGTTATCAAAATCCCTGGGTGTTTATTTTTATGTTTTGTCCGAGACTCTTGAAAGTCTCTGTAATGCGCTGAGAAATGGACATTGATCATTAGTCCACGCGCCATAAATTTTACTAATAAGGATCTCGATAATCGAAAAAAAATGAAAGATGATATTTCCTGCATTTCCTTGCACTTTGAGGTTCCTACAGCGAGATGGTGTTTCTATTCCATGTCAGACCGACGGGAGTGTGGTCCGAATTATTATGGCACCAGGACTCGTCACCAGTCACCATGCGATGCAAGAAGTGATCATCTTCCCGCTGATCGTCTGAGTTCTATTGCTAGATTCTCACATGTTCGCTTTTCTGCTCAGCAGTTAAAGAGTGTGCATCTATTGCACGCAAGCTCTACCATACTATCTATGGAGAATTTTATGGAAACTTTCTTGACCGATATTCAGTAATAAAAAATTAGCTCATTCTTATTCTTCTATTCCCTCAGATAAGAGTCCTATTAGAGTATTAACATGTTGAATTGAATTTTGCGTAACAGTGTTGTGCTCTAGCCCTGATCTTGGATTATCCTGCTGAGATTTTCGACCTGAATTTACACTCTAATCTCCACAGATTTCACAAACTCACAACTAATACGGAAAGTATGACTAAAAATACAGTTCTATTAAAACTTATCACGTCTACTTTTTCTGGATGACTGTTATATAAGTTAAATTCTTACTTTTGCGGCATTGTTTTAAAGGGTTTAAAATAAATGTATCATTATTAATGACGAGTTTAGCAATAGCGCAAATTTATACGTGCATCTGTGCTGACATAAGCATTCCCTTACTTTCCATTGTCTGTGAATCTTCGTTTGTCCTCATCCATTGCATATCTTTATTTGCAGGAATATTTAGATACTTTGACAATAAGACTACCCAACAAAAATTTTTTTGTCATACCTCCGCTGTAAAAGTAGGTGATTCTTAATGAAAACGTTACACTGATTTTGAAAATCACCATAGAAATCTCTTACCACATCAGGTTAAAAAGATATAATCACATTTAGAATCTCACATACGCGGTTTGAGATAAAATATTATGTTAGATTAATTCTTATGATATAATGATATATGATGTAATGACGTATTCATGCTACGTTAAGATTAATTCACAAATGTAGTTTTATATGCATGAAATAATATTTGGGCCATATTTTAAGGGAACATACCTGTAACTTTGCTTACAATTGTTTGGTAATATGTGATTTTCTCTTGTACTCCTGCCTACTCTCCTTCACAAGAAACCAACATCATTGCTGGATCTTTACTACCTTGGTACCTCTTCTCCATGATGGAAATGTCTTGATGAAACAGTTCCTCTTGTTCGTCACTAACATCACCCAGATTTTCCGGAATAAAGTTTAGATGTGAATGAAGGAAATGCATTTTCAAAGACATTCGACAACCCATGTTTTTGTAGCATTTCAACAAATTTGACACCAAAGTTTTATAGTTTCCTTCTTTTGTGTTTCGAGAAAACCACGCACAATCATTTTAAATGATTGCCAAGCTGGCTAATTCAACCGTTTGTAAATTTTTCTCAAACATTTTGTCCTACACGAGTTTTCTGATTTAAGGTTCAATAAAAATCCCTTCTTTCAATTTTGCGTGTTAACTGTGGAAACTTGCCTTGTAAATATGCAAATTCATTACTGTCCTTGTTGACTGCCTTATCAAAATTCATCATCAGCTCAAGTTTTATTTATTTATTTATTTAACCTGGTAGAGATAAGGCCATTAGGCCAAGTTCTATGTGGAAGGGAGGAAGACGAATTTTGTCAGGCTAAATCAATGGTGTTTATCTTACATTACTTTCCCCCGGAAAATATTCCTGCCGCTTGTCCCACTGTTGTACCACATAATGTTTTTCTGTAGCACGGTTGTCCCACAAATACCAAAAACAACAATATTTTGTCAAATCACTTTGGAAACCAAGCAGCAAATCAATTACTTTAAGGTCATCACGTATCTTCGAACAATGAGTCTCACATTTTAAAAGACGCACAATCTTAGCCATACTTTCATAACTTTCTTTAAGACCTACAAAATAGAAAACCGGAACAGATAGAAATTCATTACAATTATGAAGCAATACTGCTTTTATTAAATTTACCTAGTTGGGGTTTTTTCCGGGGTTTTCCCTCTATCAAATAACGCAGAATTGCTGGGTAACTTTCGGCGTTGGACCTCGGACTCATTTCGCCATTATTAATTCAACTATCATCATCATCATCATCATCATTCATACAATAGCCCGGGTTAGGTTCACGGTGCGGCGTGCTGGACTTGTACAAGAGCGCGGCCGTTCGGCTACCCAATCATTCACAGAATAGGAGTGGTAAGCACAATAAGACTCAGACTGCAGTGCAAGTTTTCGGGTCTCTCCTCCATACAAGGTAAAAAAGACACTGTCTTTAAGCTAACCTTAGATGAATCTATAAACAATCGCCCGTCATCTGGATTATGCTCAACCCCTAGTTCACTCATTAAACCATTAACGTCTAGAGAGAAACACATATTCTCACATAAGTTGCATCACGTTTTATGCAGAAAATAATATTACTTTACAAGCCCATTAGAAGTGCCAGTCTGGTCTCTACTTGGGTTTATCTCTTTGCGGTGTTTACTTCCAGAAAAAAAAAAAAGACATTTATTACTGGTATCCTGATAACTGAGAAAGGTTTGGTTAGACAGTTTAACAAATAACACATTTTCATCTTTACATTTTGTAAGTATTTAAGTAATCGTGTAGGACAGGGGTAGCCAACATATGACAGGAACTCGTTTTCGACATAACTGTGCCGTAATGTGACATTTTAAGCATTGTTTTCAGAATCTACGCGTGATGATGAACTAAAAACATATATTATTTATTTTCACGGAGGTAAATTTCATGTTGGATAGTGGTAATTGTCGCCGCTTCCTGAAAACTGGGTTTTGGAAAGTGTTACTGTTTGAAGAGATAAAAATGATCTTAAGATGCTGGTGCTTTCTCTGAAAGTATAGAGAAAAAGAACCGATAAAGACGGGTGCAGTCCGTGGTAGCAGTAAAGTAGGAGTACTCATGGGTAGTGTTTTTGTTTAGCCAACTGTCCGAATTATTATGATGTACCGAAGTCATATGATATTTCCGTGCAGAAATTCTGCGTCATCATATGATGAAAGATGAGTGGAACAGAGAGTGCAGCTTTGCACATGTATGGACATTGTGCCATTGTCATAGATACATATATGACGCAGTGCATGAGGGTAGGTCACTACAGGGAACCGAAGAGGTGGAACTTACACTGAGAGGATTCATCGGGATGGGAATCCGGTGTGGCTTAGGGGATAGAGCGTCAGCACGTAGAGCTGAAAACCCCGGTTCAAATCCCAGTGCCGGAGAGAATTTTTCTCTGTTCCACTAATCTTTCAACTGTCCGAAGTCAAATCGGAACCTCATAAGTGACATCAATAAGACATCAGTCATAAAGCAACTAAGCCAGGAGGTAATGAAGTAGGACAGCAAGTTCCTTTTCCCCTTCATTGCGTAAATCGCTGACTATCATATTACACTAATCAGACTCTTGGCAATGTTATAAAAAATTAACTGTTACTGTGACATTAAAAAGAATTTTCCTAAAATTTTTGTTGACTTTAAGGTCAGAACAATTAAATCTGCATGCACAGGACTCCAAAAAGGTATATTACAGGAATCGCGTTAGACGTAACTGGTTTCGACAGTGACATTTTGAATCGTAATCCGCGGTCAACTGTTTATTTCGTGTTACAGAAACGGTAATATCGGGTCATGACGGTTGCGAAGCGTGAATGTTAACCAAAGCACTACAACAACTTTAAGCCCTTTCGAGGTAATTGCATTAGAACACGAGTGGAAGGAAACTTATGGAGTCTCGGTTACAGAACTTCAGTTCAGTAATGGGATTAGAAATCTTCGTCAATGGCGGTGCAGCTAACATCTCGTTTATTAGAGGAAATGGTTTAGCGTCTGGTTGCAGCCAACGATAAAGAGGAACGCAACCCGTATCAGCCAGGGTCTGTCTTTTGAAATGCGCAGGGTGTGAGGGGACAGCACCGCTATAATACTCGTGTAGAACAGCTGCGAAGAGGCAGAGCGCAATGCTTGCAATTTGCAGCACCCCGCCAGGAATGCACGGACTGTGCGGCATGCAAATGCTTCCGTCGTGTTGACCGTCAACACCCCTCTGAGTGGAAGAACGACCCAAGGCGCAGTATAAACCGTGCCGAATACTAAATGTGGAGGACAAGAAGCTCTTCTTGCATAAGGTATAGTATTGGCCGGCATAGTAATACTTGGTTTCTGTGCTTCTCTCAAACTCCTTGTACATCAGACTTCTTTCCTTTCGTCCAATGTACACTCTTAGACAAAAAAAATGACCGGACTCTTGAAGCGTAAATTTGTCTAAGTTCCGTTCGGCTGTGCGCCTGATACACAAGACTAAAATCAGAGTAGTAAGGACGAAACCAGCGAGATCCAAGAACATACTCTTATATCGGCAAACAACGGCTTGAACTGTGCATGTGTCATAGCTCCGTGGTAAAACTCTGACTTCATACGCAGAAAACCCGGGTTCGTATCCGCCTTCGTATAAGTATATATACTTGTTTCGTTTTATTTTTTCTCTAGTTAGAAACAAATGATACATTTATTAACGTGCACAGAAGTTTGGATTAGTTGAAAAATTAAACAAAAACATTCAGTAATATCGGAGACTTCTTTCTAATTACCCTTGAATTAAAATAGATGCTCAGTTCTTGGATCTTCTCACTTTTTCATAAGGAGTATTGATCAGTTACTGTAATTTGTAGTAGTAACAGCTGTAATAATAATAATAATAATAATAATAATAATAATAATAATAACCATATTAATAGTATTGCAAAAAAACGATATGAATAATGTTAAAGACAAAACCAATGTGTTCCAGATATTGGCTACACTCGTAAATAGTGCCGTTACATATCTGCTTTCTAATAGCTCCATGGTAACAGTCTAGCTTCTTGTGTAGGCAATTCAAAGTCGTGTACCCCGTAGGATGCAGGCGGTTATAGATGCGGAGGGATTACATACCCGGTACTGAATTTTTTGTATATTTTGTTTTTTGTTTCTTGGTCTCCGAAATGTATTTCTTTATTTTGTTTAATACAAAGAAAACGATGATGTTTGCTTATTCTTATCCGACAAGGATTTCTTTTACTTAAGGTTTATTTTTGTTTATTTCTATCCGAGAAAATTTCGTTTAGTCTCTTTAAATACAAGATACAAGGGAAAGGATTGCTATTATGTATCTAACTTGCCCTTTGTAAATAGTAACTTTCTGTTAAATATTTCACAATACTGGTTATTATCAGTATACAAGAAGTAAAAAATAAGAATGAAGAAACAAAGTATAGACTGAGATTCGAACTGGAAACCTTTCGGATACAAGACCACAATGCTACCGACTAAGCTATGCGAGAGAGACGATGACTCTTTAAGAAGCATGTTATATAATGATCAGATAGTGGTGACAGTGGAGTGTTGGAAATATTTACGACAGAAGAAATTCGTCCGCGTGTGTATCATGCTCTGACGAATGCACCCGAAGTCTTCCGAATCGGACATAGAATCTGGAGCCCGGTCATTTTTTTTGTCTAAGAGTGTACTCTTCTCAGAAAACGCTCTTCTTTTTACATTCCTTTCTTACCATTCCTTTTTCACAGCTTTCTTCTCTCTCTGAATATCTTGCTTCCTTGTTTCCTCACTCTTTCTCAGTACATTCTTTCTATTTTTCCTTTCCTTCTTTACAATTTTTTTTATTAATTGTATTTCATTTCTATTTTTACTTTTCGTAACTTCTTTCTTTTTCCTTTCATTACGTCTCTGAAATTTACTCCGTACTTAATTTCTTCCTTTTTAAATTCATCTCAATTCTTGCTTTTTACTGCACCGTAGGCTACGCTTTTCTATACCATTATATTTTTATGTTATACATTTTTTGTATTCGGTCATTTTGTGGTTCCATTATTTATTTATTTTTGTTTTACATTTTTCATTTCTCTATTTTTCTCTACTTCTTTTCTCATTCATTTTTGTTTCCGTTTCGTATTTATTGTCTTCTTTATTTCATTCTCTAGATGTTATTAATCGAATTTTCCTTTTGTTCCATTCCATTCTATGTAATTTTTTATTCTTTGAAATTCTCCTTTCTTTATTCACAGCATTTTTCAATGTTTCTTTTTTGTGATTTTTTTCTGTTTCATTATTTTTTCTTTCCATTTTTTTTTTCCATTCACTCTACTTCTTGCTTTCCATTTTCACTTCCTATTTCATATTCAATTTTTTTCATTATCTTTTATTTTTCATTACTCTTTCTCTTTTCCATTTTCTTATTACGTTTCATTTTCCTTTCGCTTTCCATTATTCCTATCCATTTTCTTTTTTAAATTGTATTAGTAATATTCCTTTCCGTTACTCATATTTTATTTCCTTTTGACTTCCTATTATCACAGTTTAGTATATACAGTCACGAAGCTTGAGTTGTGAGGGTGCTAGGAACAATAAACTGTGCCAGTACTATTTCACATTGTCTGTAATGAGGTGATATTAGCGATCCTAATAGTTAGCTACTATCAATGAATGCATATTTACTACGTATTGAGCTTCCTGACTGTATATACTTGACTTGCTATTATCCTACAGTATTTAGTTTCCATTTCTTTTTAGTTATTATTATTATTTTTACTTTTCCATCATTACTTTTATTCTCTACATTCATTTTACCTTCAATAAAATTTTTTCATCCATTTTTCTTTTAATTTACATTTTACCTTTACTTTTCATTCACTTTTCCCTTCCATTTTCTTTATACTTTCCACTATTATTTTTACTTTCCATTCTCTTTTCACTTTTCCTTTCCATTTTCCTATTACTTTCCACTATTTTTCATTTTACTTTCTTTTCTCTTTCTTCTTTTCACTATTATGTTTAGGTCTCTATTCCATTATACTTCTTATTTTCTATTAGAATATTCTCTTTATTTTCCATTATTATTTTTAATTTGCACTGTTCTTTTTTAATTTCAATTATCATTTGAATATTCCATTATTCTTTTTATTTTCCAATTTCTTTTTCCTTATAATTCTTTTTACGTTTTACTTTTTTTTCCTTTTCCATTCTTCTTTTCCCTTGTATTCTCTTTTTCTTTCACTATCCTCTTTACTTCTCAGTTTTCATTATTATCTTTTTGCCTGAATTTTTTTCGCTCCAATTTTGTTTTCTTTCCGTCATTTCTTTTACTATCAAATTTTTCTTTCCATTATTATATTTCCTTTTCATTCTGCCTCTCCTTGCATTTTCCTTCTTTCATTTTTACTGTACTTTTATTCATACTTGCATTTTCCTTTTTTTCATTTTTGTTTAGTTGCATTTTTATACTTTTCTTTCTTTGTATCTGTCATATCGTATTTCTTTGTGCCTTATATGTTTTATTTCCTACATTCTTGTTCCTTTAAATTTCTCATATATTTTACTTCTTAAAGGGAGAAGATGGTATTTTTTTAACTTTTTTCCTATTTGGTGTAAAATATTAATTTTTTGTATGTAGAGAGCTCATAGCTGCGGCAACTCAACCAAATAAAAATATTTTGAAAAAAAAAAAATTATTTCGGGGCCCAAATTTGAAAAAACTATAACCAATGCAGGATTGTACTAAAACCGATATATCTAAATCGTTTTGAAAGATAGATTCAAACAGTTTTTTTGCAATGTATTTGCAAAAGCATATTCTACAAACTGTCTGTAACAGAATTTTGATATTAGTCCCTACGTTTGTAAAATAAACAATTAAAATTTAATAACAATTTTCTGATCCTTTCTTGCAAACAAACGGACGTATTTTTAAAATGAAATCAATTAACAAAATTTTGTTACAGAGAAAAGTTTCCTAATAGTCTAAAGAATTTGTGTTCTAAATTTCATGCATGTACCTTTAATAGTTCAGAAATTATATCCATTTTTGTCTGGTAATGTAGCAAAAAAAAAAATGAAGTTACTGGAAACCGATAAAAGCGGGCGTGTAATTTAAAAATCCATAGCGCAGGAAGATTAAAATATCCAAAAAATGTTATGCAATGCATTGCACACATATCAAAGGTTATTTAAAATATTTTTTTTTTTGAAAATTTAATTTACCGGAGACAACAATAAAAGTGGGCGAGTGATTTAAAAATCCATAACGGAGGAAGTTTAAAAATGACGACTCAACATCCGATAAGAGCACAAATACCCACAAAATGTTATGCTATGCATTCCACACATATCACAGAGTATTTTAAAGAATTTTTTTTTATTTACTCATTTTTCACCAAAAAATACCATCCTCTCCCCTTAAAGATTTTATGTTTTTATTTCTTTACATTGTGTACTTCTTTATAATTTCGCACTTCCTTTCTCAATACCTTACAAACTATTTAGAGACTATAAAATAATGGTATGGCGGTTTCTGGAAGAAATGGAATGTAATGATAGAGGAAGCCTAACTTTCACTGTTATTTTCACTATACACTGTTATTGCCAGTAAATCTACTGATATGAGCCTGTCGCATTTAAGCACACGTAAATGACCTCGACCTGGGCCGGAATCGAACACGAAACCTCGCGTACACAAGTTCAGCACTCTACCGACTGCGCCACCTAGGCCGACCCGGTGTGTAATGAATCTCAACACACAAATATGCAGGTTGATTACTAACGTCATTAGCAGTCTTGATTGTAGTATTTTAGAATTGTAATGCATAATTATTTTTTATCTATTGTTGTGCTCTTACATGTAGGCTATTTAAAGCAGCTTGAAATTTCATCCTAGCAAGTGTACCATGAAAGTCTCATTCGAAGGCATCGACTTCAGTACTTCGCAATCATTAATCGATCATGAATCGAAAATCCTAATACCGAAATGTAATGACGTCAAATAGTCACACAAACAAACCGAAGTGAATGAATTAGCACTTCATAATAGTGTGCGAGAATAGAGAATGGAAGGGGGTTGAAAATGGATGAACGAACAATAACGGTTATTGAATTCACATGAATAAAACGCAATTTGTTCCCTTGGCGTGCAACGTGCTGCAGTATTTCTGAGATGAAAGCTCCAGGGATCCCAACGCTGACTGCTCATAGTCCGATGCCCGACGGCAGCAAGCGGGGATATGAGCACAATGGGTACCTGCAGGGCACCGCTGTTAGCTTGCTAATGGTTTTCTTGAACATATACTTCTCTTTTCAGTGCCGCGGGTTATGTTTGTCCAGAGAGATGGAGATTGTTCAAAACATGCCTAAATCGACGTCCTAACTACTCTGTATGCGTAATAATCGTTCAGCCCACCTCCTCACATCTGTGTGTATATAGGATAATACATTCCAGCATCCTCGAGGCAACTCGTAAATTCAACAGAGCAGAATAATCGATAACACAACTGCGTATACAATGAGTTCACTTTATGAATCACGCACAATTCGGCGCAGACGTGCACGTGATAAATATTTTGTAGTATGTGTGCTCTGTGAGCGATATTACATACCATATACGCAAATAGGTCACTCGAAAGCATAACGATGCTTTTCCATTCAATATACGAAACTGCGATTAATAAAATTGTGATTACCAAGAATGAGGTTTACATAATCCATAAATTACAACAAAAATACTATAAAAGAATCCTTAAAAATTCTACGAACACAAATAACATAAATTATATCAGATGGCTCATGCGCATCGCATGGGACTCGCATTCGGGAGGTCCGTGGTTCGATTCCAAACCTGACTGTGGTTTTATACAGTTACTTAGGTAAAGGCTGGGTTGGAATTTTTATTGCCACGGTCCGTTTCCCTTCCCCTCCCGTACAGAAAAAGGATTTAGATTTCATATCATATCATTCATTTTTCTCATCCCATTCAATAGACATATTCAGGTCAAGATGCATGTCTTCATCCGCTTACGGGAGGGCCGTCCTCTCCGCAACCGTTCCTGGCTTCCCGGCCTTCCGCAATATCTCTGTCAGGATTCATTCCTTAAGAGCACTTCCAAGGGCGCTTCGATACCTTGGAAGGGCCGTTTGAATGCATCTTGTGTTGCTTGGTCATATTGACGATATGAACTTAGAGCAGCCGTGGCAAAATGTGACTCACGAGCACATTGTGGCTCGCAATGATAGCTGTGCATTTCTCTTACTTCCTACCTTCCCCAACTGCCACCCTCTCACTCACTGGAGTCAAACTCCGTTCCATTTGTATTTGTCTCTGACCTGCGAGTGGCGTATCGTCCAATGTCTCTCTCTAAACCATGTACCTCTACAAAAACGAAAGTTTCAAGTAGGATGAGAGGACGCATTTTGTTTGCTGCCCAGTATGATGAGAATATTAAATGTATGATTTCTTCACAAGTATTACGAGGAAAACGGTTGTATAACATAAAACGGCATTATACCTACACTACATGTTACTGATGAAACATTAAAAGGTTAAGTGTTGTTGTCAGCAGATGTACGAATAATGAGGTTAGATCTTCAATTTAAACTCAGATTTACAATGTGATGTTACATGAAAGCTTGACAAATGTTGAATTTTTCAAATCTTTGCCAAAAAATAAATACCCGAAGCTTCGTTCTTTCGCTTGCTCTATTGGAGCCATGTATGCTACAACTTACGTGTGTAAAACATTATTTTCAACAATGAAAACAGTAAAAATCACATTTAGATCACGACTGACAGACAAATACCTTCGTGAGCAACTACGACTGTCAGTAAGTGACATAATTCCTGATTTCGAAACTCTGTCGCAGAGACATTCTGAAGACAGTTAATTTTAGGTTGTGATAATGTGTCCTATGTTTTCTTATTAATTTCTTTCTTCGTTACACGTACTACACATTAGTTTGTAACTTTATACTGTATAAAATTACATTTAAGTGCTTGACGTAAGGAAAATGAAATCCGTTAATAAGTCAGACAGTTGCTTCACTTCCCCTTCGGGTGTCCGTCTCCCTCCATAGGTGCTATGTACGTTGCAGGTTACACAGTGGCTCGGCGCATGAACACATTTTCACCACGGCTGACTTAGAGCTATGGAGAGTAGGAGGCCCCCATTGGGTGAGCGAGTGAGGGGTCACATGCGACCGGTGGGCTGGTACACCCTCATCCTCATTCATCCCATACAATTTTGGGTGTACAATAGTCCCCAGTATGGCCAACGTGCAAAGGGTTGTCCTAACCCGCCCGTAGCCACCGTGACCTAACCTAACCCAATCTAACCTAACCTAAGCTCACCTAAATTATATCTGTCTCGATAACATTGGCATATTATATTATTAGAAGAAGAAGCTTTGCGGTCAGTTGACCTTCTTTTTCCGTATTAGCAATAAACTAAGCAATTTCCAACGGTTTAAAACCTACAAATAGTAAATGTCACACAAAAAACATGTAGCTTCTTATGGTTTTGAAAGTTTCCTCTGAAGAAACTTACGCACCATTGCTTGACATTTTTATTGTGTTTTAGAGATACAGTTATATTACGTAAAAAAATGATTCGTTCAGTAGCTTAATTTAACGAAAATAACAAATTCACTAAATGATGTCACGTAGTACAATACTGAGTATAAAATCAGTCAGTTGAACATCTGATCGTCGATCTGTCACTGTTAATTACTGATGAGGTAGTAACCCCGAAACATGTCTAATAAAAGAAGCAAAATTACTTTTTTTACTTGGTTATTTCACGACGCTGTATCAACTACAAGGTTATTTAGTGTCAATGGGATTGGTGATAGCGAGATGATATTTGGCGAGATGAGGCCGAGGATTCGCCATAGATTACCCGACATTAATTTACTTCATGATACATGTTCATACAACTCATCATCATCATCCTTCATGCATTAGGAAATTGATTCCTGTAGCAGCTACTGCAATTGGTCCATCCATCTTTTGGCTGGTCTTCCAATATCTCTTCTTCCCCGAGGTTTATATTTCCAAAACTTATATGGTATCCTGTCCTCCTGCATCCTTGAAATGTGAGACATCCATGTATTTCTATATTCTTCTATTTTGTTGTTTAATTCATATATCTCAAGTTCTCAAGGGGTTAATACCACAACCTTGACATGGGTTACTCAGCTTAACAGGTTCCACCGCTAGTAGGTGAGAGTGGAGTTGAGATGCAGAGGCTAGAGGACCTCTCTTGTAGAGGTTCTTATAATCGCTTGCATCCCCTTGGAACCCTGTTCATACAACTGTTTTAATTATTTATTGTATTTTAACTATATTTTAAGAATTAATCATGAACACTGCTGAAAACTGACCACATTACATAATTATTTTTCATTGGTTAATAAACTTCAGAAAAGCAAGCGAATCCTGTTTTGGGCTAAAACGAGCAAAATGTCTTACCAAAACGTTCTATTTGACTGTAAAGTTTATAATACACTAAATATTAGAAGCAGCATCATTATTGCCTTATCATAAGGAACAGATATAAAATATTAAAAGCCTAGCCTTGCCATTAAGTAAAAACTAAGAGAAACAACCCTTCAATATGGCAATGAAATTTGAGTTTAAATAAGAGAAAATGTCAAACTTTGATTCTGCTCACAAGTGATTCTTACGTTACTTATAGCATAAACAAAACTATACCGTTAGAGTAATAGAGACATTCTTACAAATGGCTTCTAAGGAACCCGAAGGTTCATTGCCGCCATCACATAAACCCGTCATCGGTCCCTATCCTGTGCAAAATTAATCCACTCTCTATCACCATATCTCACCACCCTCAAATCCATTTTAATATTATCCTCCCATCTACGTCTCGGCAGCCCCAAAGGTCTTTTTCCCTCCGGTCTCCCAACTAACACTATATGCGTTTCTGGATTCGTCAATACGTGCTACATGCCCTGCCCATCTCAAACGTCTAGATTTAATGTTCCTAATTATGTCAGGTGAAGAATACAATGCGTGCAGTTCTATGTTGTGTAACTTTCTCCATTCTCCTGTAACTTCATCCCTCTTAGCCCCATATATTTTCCTAAGAACCTTATTCTCAAAAATCCTTAATCTTTGTTCCTCTCTCAAAGTGAGAGTCCATGTTTCACAACCATAGAGAACAGGTAATACAACGTTTTATAAATTCTAACTTTCAGATTTTTTGACAGCAGGCTAGATGACAAAAGCTTCTCAACCGAATAATAACAGGCAGAGACATTCTAGAAAAATAAAATATAAACAAAACAGTGGAAGATATAGACATAGCGAAACTAATGACGTCATCTGCAAAGTATTAACAGACATCGGTTATCAAAATTGTCGTATCTACCAGTACCAGAATCAAACTATAGAGAGAGAATAAATAGTATATCGCGCCGGAAATAAAAATGGACAGAATAAAGCATTGAACACTTGACTACAATAAGATGAACCCTCCCTCATGACGCTCCTAACAAGGCAACCTTAAAAAAACCTGCCATATTGAGAATTTTATTCAAGTTTCGTATAAAGAAAGATGCTGAAAGAAAGAGCGAATACAAAAAATGACTTATTATGTGAACTACAATGTCCTCAAAAGGTGTGAAAATATTGAAAATCGCTTCAGTAGTCCAATGGCTCTACTCGAAGGTTGGCTTTCCAAGAGCCTGAAGCGTTCCCTTCCTTCCTGTGCGGATGCTATTGCGGCTAACTTATCGTATCAAGCACTCTGCAAGCAAAAGCGTGCATAAAACTATATATTATTTTTCAGCCAGTAATAAGGTTCTAACAACGTTGATTTGATCATTCAATTAAAAATCCCTATTTTTGTTATTCATACGAAGAATAAAATTAACATGAAATGAAGACATATTATGAAGTTCAACGAATCGTGCATGAATAAGACATAAGCCTACATAATAGATTCAACTTCATTACAATGTATTACTTATTATTATAATTGACCTTCTATACAGTTAAGTAATTAACTCGTTCTTTTTATGAACAAACACGTTTTGGAGTAAGGTATCCCATCTTTACTGTTCTTACAGATATTATTTGTTACATCATGATTTTCAATATTTGTAACTTATGTTCATGTTAGGTTTACATTATTGGCATTCAGTTTTTACATTCACTTGCTAAATAATTATCGTACAAACTAATTATTTATAAGTTGATTCATAAACAACAATTATTCACTTACTTATTCCAAAATATACTATAAGCCTCTATATACTTGTATTCCTTTATGTAAAATTCTAATATAATATACATTCATATTTACATTAGTTAAAAATGATTACCTCATATTATAAAACTTTTACTCGTATATGTTTAGTAAGAATGTTTAAATTTTAATATATATAAATTTGCTTATAGTCAGTGTATTTATTTGATCATGTTGTGAATTCTTGCGTGTCTTTTTATAGCCTATAGTTTACTTTATGTGTGAATGCCATTCTGTTTTACAGAATTGTTCCATTTGATTATTAATATTAAGAATAGGGTTTTCTTGTTGCGTCCTGGTTACACAGGACTATTTGTTCCTGCCATTTGTTTTCCTTCATTGCGATGTTGAGGTAAGAGCAATATACGACATTACACTGTATATTCAAACTTTGTCTTGAAAGCTGTACAAGTTTTATAAATCAATGCTAAATCTGTCCATGTTTATCCATTTTTTATTTGTAGAGTTATGTAAATCTGTTGTAAGATCCGGACCTACATGGTCAGCTGTTAGAGCAGCAGCATATCTTCAATTTTATTAAAATACTGTACATAGAAGAATATATGTATGCATAGATATCACTATAATATTCTATTTCACACAAAATACAATTTAACTACGTTACTATTACCGTAGACCTATACATAAATAAGGAATTTTTTTGAGTGTTTAGTTTCATACCCTAACCTAAATTATCACGTATTAATGTTATTCGTATCACTGTGTAAATGCAGTCATCTACTGGATGTCCGTTATGTGTCTACTGGATCAAATTATTATTTCATTTCATTTTAGTATATATTTTATAAATTTAAAACTACGAGTGTGACAAACTGTAAATATAGGCCTAATTGGGAATGATCTTCAATATGCAGGGTGAAAGGGTTATAAGTGCCGTCCTTTCCACAGTCGTCAAGGCCTGTCTACAGGATCAAAATTGTCCATACAACATAGGGTCAAAACTTGATAGTTTTGCCAAAAAAATATATTTCTTCTCTTATTTTATTCGCTTTATACTGCTTATATCAACTAACGCCGCAACATGTAACAATCCACATGGCTCTTAGATTGAGGGCGTCTTCCTTCAATACAAGTATTATTTTGGAAATCTTCTAGCGTCATAATATTATACAACACTCCTCCTAGATCGAACACTGGGGTTAAATAAGTCTCGAATACGTTTATAACATTTAATCCTACGCTACTAATTTCAACATAGAATAACACGTTCACAACAGGAGATATTTCATCTGACACCTTACTTTTACTATCAATATTAATAGTCTTCTCCAACAAATGCTTCAATGCTTTAATTGTAATCTTTATTTTAACACAAATTTAATACTTGTGCATTCGACATAAACATATCAATATAATATCAGGTTCAAATGGTTACTTCATTATACTCACAGTAAATTTGTATGACTCAACAGTTAAATCTGCTTTGTAAACAAGTCTTCATATTCAGCATATTAGCAAGATATATCCCAAAATGTTAAAATTTTAATTTTGTTTTAAATAATGAAGACTTGCAATTTTATATCTATTTATGCTTTTAACTTTTGATATTAAGGGTATATATAAAAAACAGAGTTATTATATTATGAATGCAATTACGGTATTCTGATGATGTCACATGTAGTGATCAAAACGTTAATACCAACAATTAAATATGTAATATAAAGGTTTTATACCTTATATATGATATGTTAAGTCAGCGACGGAACAACATTAAATTATTTATTGTATTTCAAGGACTTATCTGAAAAACTCTTTCAAAATGAATTGTAAAATTATTAAAATCTAGTTGAAAGTGACAGATAATCAAACTTGATAGACACTCTTCTTATATGTTACAATCTTAATCTATAATTCTATAATATAGGCACGACAATTTTATATTTACTTACTTACTTATGGCTTTTAAGGAACCCGGAGGTTCATTGCCGCCCTCACATAAGCCCGCCATCGGTTCCTATCCTGTGCAAGATAATTCCAGTCTATAGAATCATAACCCATCTCCCTCAAATCAATTTTTATATTATTCTCCCATCTACGTCTCGGCCCCCTCAATGCTCTTTTCTCTTCCGGTCTCCCAGCTAACACTCTACTTATATGCATTTCTGGATTCGCCCATATATACTTCATATCCTGCCCATCTCAAACGTCTGGATTTAATGTTTCTAATTACGTCAGGTGAAGAATAAAATGCGTGCAGTTCTGCGTTGTGTAACTTTCTCCATACTCCTGTAACTTCATCCCTTTTAGCCCCAAATATTGTCTCAAGCACCTTATTCTCAAACACCCTTAACCTCTGTTGCTCTCTCATAGTGAGAGTCCAAGTTTCGCAACCATACAGAACAACCGGTAATATAACTATTTTATAAATTGTAACTTTCAGCTTTTTTAAGAGTAGATTGAATGACAAATACATTTCAACCGAATAATAACAGACATTTCCCATATTTATTCTGCGTTTAATTCTCTCCCGAGTGTCATTTATATTTGTTACTGTTGCTCCAAGATATTTGAACTTTTCCACCTCTTCAAAGAATAAATTTTCAATTTTTATATTTCCATTTTATACAATTTCTGGTCACGAGACATAATAATATATTTTGTCTTTTCGTGATTTACTTCCAAACCTATCTCTTTACTTGGTTCAAGTAAAATTCCCATGTTTTCCCTAATCGTTTGTGGCTTTTCTCCTAAAATATTCACGTCATCCGCATAGACAAGCAGCTGATGTAACTAATTTAATTCCAAACTCTCTCTGTTATTCTTGACTTTCCTAATGGCATACTCTAGAGCAGTGGTAGTCAGCATTCGCTGAAATGGGTAAAGGGTAAACCGAGCAACGTGATATGCCCCGTCGTGCAGCAGACAAAGAGGTAGAGAGCATACCCGCCAGCAGCCACTGATGCACCATAGTGCAGTTTCTTCTCCGCGGGTGAATGCCGCTAGCCCGAGGGTGTAGTGTGCTGATGACAGCTGCTCTAGAGCAAAGTTTAAAAGTAAAGCTGATAATGTACCTCCTTTCTTTAGCCCGCAGTGAATTGGAAAAGCACCCGACAGAAACTGACCTATACGGTTTATATTATTTTCATTAAATGCATTTCCACGTTACGATCTAATTTTAGCTCATAGCGTATCTGGGACTGTGAAGTAAACGGACTAAATTTGATTAAAAACATCTGTTATTATTATGCGCATGTATGTTTTACGTTGATTTGAGCTCAGCATCACTCTGAATTCGTAAACATTTATTAATTGAGGAGTACTATGTAATATGGGCCCATACCGTCATGGGCCCTTTTTAGGGATATTGCATTTTCTGAGTGTCTATAGTTACATATATAGCCTGCAAAGTTTCATTGCGATATCTCGATTTATGAATGTGTGACAGCCATTTTTAAATCAGTTGTTGTAGGACTGGTATGAGCCGCAGTTCTGTTATTGCTTATGTTATTTTAATATAGGCCTATCTGAGATTGCTGTTAATGATGGAATTAAGAAATGCAAGAGACAGTCAAGAAGAGATCGTGCTGCGAAGAAGATTAAAAGGAATTCCGGTGAAGGCTATACATCTGTTACTGGTGAAGCTATTTCTAGCAAGCTGAGACTCTGTTTTAAGCCATCAGTTGGTGTTTTAGCTGGAGACAGTTTCAGTAGTGCATACATTCCTTTTAAACACTTTAAACTACTGTTAAGTATTGTTAATATTATCGTAGTTAATGTTATAAATAGTTTTTCCGTCTCATTCTTCGTTAGTTATGCACGGTATTAGATTGTAAAGTATAGGTGGTACAGATGTTCATTACTACTTTCAGTTTCCTTTGAACTCTAAGAGATGATGGATTGTTGGGCGATTTATTAGACACCGCTAAGGAGAAGAATTTGATTTTCGTTTTTTTTTTTTTTAATATAGAAATCCGAAATGAAGATTACCGTTTCCAGGCAAGATTCAGCGAAAATTCAGAATGCGTAGGCACTAGTTTTAAGAGCTAAAGACACCGTGCTCTGACGATGAAAACTTGATACTGGCACTGAACTAGGCCTATACAGTAGAATATACTACATTTTGTGGAAATAGATTACAGTTTGAGTTCAACAAACATAAAATTGGCAATAGGCGTACCATTAATTTTTAAGCTATACTGAGGAAAATGTATACCAGTTGCAGTGATAAAATTATTATCATATACCATTTCTATATGAAGAACGATATCACTGCAAAAGTGTTAAAGCAAAGTAAATTTGAGTGATTTTGAAAGAAAGTGTTCTTAAACAGAACCTAAAATTCACAAGTCTTTCATTAACAGAAATCCTATTCATATATAGAAAACATAATTTCATTTTAAGCGGTAAATTTTATGAGACAAATAGCGAAAGATCGGACTTTTGCAGCCGTCAGTAAACATGTGTTTATTGTCTTTCTCTTCCACGTAAATGTCTATGTCTTGAATATACACTAGAAAATGACCAAATTCAATGCCCGTGGATGTAACACATGCACAGGTGTGCATGTATGTATCGGTTTTATAATTTAATTAACATCTTCAGATTTCCAATAATATTGTGTGATTGCAACCTGTGTATATTTTTGTGTAGCTTTACTTTGTTTATAGTGTTTTTTTCTTTTTATTTACATTATTGTATTTGTATTTCTGGTGGTATGAAAGGGAAACCCTGATGGCCTTAACGTCACCAGAGAAGCAAGCAAGCAAATAAGTAAGTAAGTAAGTAAGTAAGTAAACCGCTCTATCCATTTACATTCTTGTACAGCGTCTGACTTTATAGGACATTACCCAATTTTAACAGGCCTTCAAAAGCAAGGAGTAAAAGAAAAATACATCAAGATACTATGTCAACATGAGAGCCAAAATCCAATTAAACGAAGAGAGTAAAGATATCCGACTGCAAAGGGGAGTAAGAAAAACAATGTGATCCCGTATCAGCAAAACTGCTTATAAGCCTATTATAAGGCTTTTCCGAAAAATGAGAATGGACTCGGAAATCAACATCGATGTATGAAAACTACATACCCTGAGATTTGGAGACGACATTATCTCACTAGCAACGTCCGCAGAAGATCTAAGAGGAGTATACCAAAGAAGTAGATTAACACTGAATCTCAATATTACGAAACTAAGAACGAAGTCCTATAATATATAAAAAATATACTTATCTTGGCCAATTAATGTTATTCGACAATTCTATCCACAAAGCAGTTCAAAGATGCATTCTGGCGCCATGATCAAAATTTTGGAGCATTAAATTAATTCTTACAAATAGAAAATTAGCATGAAGATACAAATGGAAGTAACGAATAGTTGCACCGTTTCCTTTTGTTGTTTGGAGCTAAGATTTACAAGGAAAACCCCCGGGTTCGAACACGGAGGACTGCCCCGGGATTCAGCCACGGGAGCTTTATTTTCTCTGAATGCCATGGTGACAGTAGTTCTCCTATAAACGCCGTAGTAGACCAGTATACAAGAGCCACTTTGAAGTTTAAAGAGCCGATCTGCACGCATAGGAGTGCTGTTGACGTTTATAATTGCATTACAAATAGTCAGGGTGTGCATGCGTTCAAAGATTAATGCATGTGAGGGCATTCTATAAAATGATGAAGGCAATAACCATTACCGCAAAATGCACAGGCGATAAATGCAACATCGGTACACACATCGAATGCGCACTCATGAAGAACATTAGTGTTGAAAGCCATGTCGATGCCACTTTTGAACGTCTGCGCAGGGCTGTCACTATGGTATCCAGCTGACTGCCATGCGTAACGCAGCATCGGCCGATAGATTCTCACAGACAATTGATTGTATATTACCGAATACATTTTGAGAATGAATAGTCTGTCATGTAATTTTGGCTGTGGCATGTTGGAACGTAGTATTATATAGTTCATGATCCTTTTGGCATATTTTAAAATATGAGAAAAAAATCACATCTAGGAGTTGAATATATTTCGTAGTTTTCGGTGGCATTAGTTATAAATGAACTTATTTTCCCCCGGTGGCCTTCTGAAGTATGCGTTCATTCTTGTGTCCAGCCCAGGCATCACAGAGAAGGAGTGACTTGTCTCTGTCAGACATATGTCTCTTCAAAACGAACGCAAAAATTTCTGCATGTGTTGTTTCGTCATCTTTCCTTCACACCGGCGTCCAGAGCAACATTGCAGGAAAATGTTCTTCAATTTATCCTGCCACACAGGATCCAAATTTTTCATTCTGTTGCTGGAAGCATACATACAGTTTGCTTGCTAAAAGACCATTCATTATAGCTATGTGTTGCGCTATGAAGTGATAACATCGTCTCTTTGGTATGTTTCTCATCTTTTGTGGACAACTTCCCTTCGCATGCAACCTCATATTTGAATTGACTATGGTCGCAGTTCCAAACATACTCCACCTGTATACGTTCACTTGCAATAAGGTTATTGATGTCAGTAACGAATGTATCTAAACGTTGGATTATTTCTTCTTCGTTCTGATTCGCGTTCTTTGTTTGGAGCATAATTATATGGCGCGACGTTATTCCAAAAACAGTTTTCAAATTATCAATGAAATGTATTAAAGCTTTGAAGTTCAGAAGACCGATATTTTTGGCTGCTTCATTTGCCCAATATTGTACGTTCCAATAATGTACACTATACCGTTCTGCTCTTATCTCATCAAACTTGCTATTGTTTGTTGTTTGATAACATTACTTGTGTGCGGTTTCCCTTCACCACGCTTGCACCTTTCCGTTTCTCTACTATATAATACAACTCCATTTTAATATCATTTTTCGTTATCAGTTTGGGATACCGCTACAGTAGCTTCTCATGTGTGTTGTTCCTCAGCTATGATACAACTGACTTACAAATGGCTTTTAAGGAACACGGAGGTTCATTGCAGCCCTCACATAAGCCCGCCATTGGTCCCTATCTTGTGCAAGATTAATACAGTCTCTATCATCATATTGCACCTACCTCAAATCCATTTTAATATTATCCTCCCATCTATGTCTCAGCCTCCCCAAAGGTTTTTTTTTTCCCTCCGGTCTCCCAACTAATATTCTATATGCATTTCTGGATTAGCCCATAAGTGCTACATGTCCTGCCCATCTCAAACGTCTGGATTTTATGTTCCTAATTATGTCAGGTGAAGAATACAATGCGTGCAGTTCTGCACTGTGTAATTTTCTCCTTTCTCCTGTAACTTCATCCATTTTAGCACCAAATATTTTCCTAAGAACCTTATTCTCAAACACCCTTAATCTCTGATCCTCTCTCAAAGTGAGAGTCCAACTTTCACAACCATACAGAACAAACGGTAATATAACTTTTTCATAAATTCTAACTTTCAGATATTTTGACAGCAGACTAGATGACAAAAACTTCTCAACCGAATAATAACAGGCATTTCCCATATTTATTCTGCGTTTAATATCCTCCCGAGTGTCATTTATATTTGTTACTGTTGCTCCAAGATACTGAATTTCTCCACTTCTTCGAAGGATACATCTCTAATTTTTATATTTCGATTTCGTACAATATTCTGGTCACGAGACATAATCATATACTTTGTCTTTTCGGGATTTACTTCCAAACCTCTCTCTTTACTTGCTTCAAGTAAAATTTCCGCGTTTTCCCTAATCGTTTGTGTATTTTCTCCTAACATATTCACGTCATCCGCACAGACAAGAAGCTGATTTAACCCATTCAATTCCAAATCCACTCTGTTATCCTGAACTTTTCTAATGACATATTCTAGAGCGAAGTTAAAAAGTAAAGGTGATAGTGCATCTCCTTGCTTTAGCCCGCAGTGAATTGGAAAAGCATCAGACAGAAGCTGGCCTATACGGACTCTGCTGTAAGTTTCAGTGAGACACATTTTAATTAATCGAACTAGTTTCTTGGGAATACCAAATTCAGTAACAATATCATATAAAACTTCTCTCTCAACCGAGTCATATGCCTTTTTCAAATCTATGAATAACTGATGTACTGTACCCTTATACTCCCATTTTTTCTCTAATATCTGACGATTACAAAAAAATCTGAACAGTAGCCGATCTATTACGCCTAAAACCGCATTGATGATGCTCAATAATTTCATCTACATATGGAGTTAATCTTCTTAAAAGAACATTGGATAAAATTTTGTACGACGTCAACAAAAGTGATATTCCTCGAAAGTTACTACAGTTAGTTTTGTCTCCCTTCTTAAAAATATGTACAATTATGGACGCCTTGCATTGTTCTGGCACAATTTCCTTTTCCCAAATAGCAAGTACAAGTTTATAAATTTCGGTAGATAATGCGCTTCTACCCTCTTCTATTAATTCTGCTGGAATATGTTCGATACCTGGAGACTTGTACTTTTTCAGATTTTCTATAGCAATTTCGACATCAGACAGTGTGGGTTCGGGTATAAATGGCTCAGCAGTTTGTATTTAAATTTCGTCCCGATCATTTCTATTTGGCCTATGTACATTTAGTAGTTGCCCAAAATAGCTTTTCCATCTGTTCAGGACTGAATGAGAGTCTGCAAGCAAGTCAACATTCTCATCCTTGATCACGTTTATGTTTGCCTGATATCCGTTCTTAAATTTCTTTATACGCTTATATAAATCTCGAATGTTTTTATTCTTACTATTTGTTTCTACCTTATTCAGTTTTTTCTTCAATCTATGATAATCGTCAAAAATATTGTGTAATGTTGTCTCATAAAATATTGTGACGTGAATAGAATCTTTGCTCTTTTTGGGAGGTGAAAATTCATATTCACTCTAGCTGCTGCCTTCTTCTCCTGTCGAACTGGAACTATGCCCACTGCATTCAATGCACTGCTTATCGTTATCGTAACTGGAATCTAATAGGTTTGCATATTTGTTTATAATCAAGGACGCAAGAAAGCATGCGAATGACTTATCCACACCAATACCATTTTCATTGTGTACCTTACGTCATACTTTCAGTCCAACCAATCGCAAAACATTAATTGGATTAATTGATATTCGTCAAACCATAGTGTTTCGTCTCATTACATATGCAGACAAGACATGCGATAAGACCACTGGCAAAATCTCGACTAGCTCAACGGACTGCGCGCAAAGCGTCATGAAACGGAGCCCTCTATTGCGTAACTGCAGAGTTTTACAGACAAACGACTGTCACCATTGAAAGCAGGAACACGCAAGTGACCTTCAACTGCATTCTGGTACGATTCTATTTGATCGAACCCAGGGGTATTCCTTGTTAGTCTTTAACAAGTAAGGGGGAGATGTTAGAGACTTACCAGGGGAAAATGGAGAGCATGATTCTAGACAGAACACAGAAGACAGAATCTGGAACGATGAACTTAGGAAGATGGCAAGTGTAAAATGTGCCGCAACGTCAGCTAACAATAAGTATATTAAAATAATGAGAATGGGCATGCAATGTTGTGGCAATGGACTACAACAGATGATCACATAAAACAGTTTACCCAAAAAGCGACCACAGGAGAGTAGGACGACAGAGCAGTCGATGGGAAATCGACTTGAAAGTTCACTTTGGCAGACAAGGATCGAGAGGGCTGGAGAAGTCAACTAAAAGAAGCAGGAAAGCATTAGTATCTTTCCGGGATTGCCAAAATAGCTACCTTGCAAGAGATCCTTATCTTAGGGGATTTGGTTGGCTATTCCTAATTCTAATTCTTATTCTTACCCCAAACCTAAAGTTATTTAATTTATATATACAGTAGATTCGAACAACGATCGAGAAAGCAAGTCTAAGATCGGCGCAATATCAAAAACACGCACGGCAGTATTGCCCACTCGTTGACTGCTTGTGAGTGAATCAAGCGCATCGAGAGTGGTCAATTCTCGAACGTCAAGCAGCCTTGAATCGTCACAGTTTTTTTTATACCAGACTGAACTTTTATCCACTTTGGAAACTGTTATATATGTACAAACAATCAAGCAGCCTATTTGAAACATCATCTCTGCCTTTCAGTGTATAATAATCCATTCCCCAATCTTTATTTAATTACTAGGCCCTTATTAAAAGGTTAGGAATTTTTTTTTTCGTATATTTGAGATTAAGTGTACAATCTCGAATAAAAAAATGTTAACTCTTTGTTTAACGTTATGTTTTATGTTCCTTAGAAATGCAAATTTATTTGAATTTTTTTTTCTATTTATATAACCATATGGATTTGAGGGAAGTGGCGGCCTTATGTGAGGGCGGCAATAAACTTCCGGGTTCCTTAAAAGCTATTTGTAAGTAAGTATTTATATATCTGATAGATTCAGAATATTTTGATAACTATGATACTTTTTTGTTCTGTCTTTTTGTATCAATTAAAAATCTGATAATGTTATTTGTTTCAATGATGTATGTTATTTAAAGTAACATTCTTTCCACGCCGACCATATGCTATTTCGAGAATGATGAGCAAGACTCGAAGCGCACGAGAGTTACGAGACGAAAAATCTTGCAGATTGAAAGGGACGATAGAGCATACTTAAATAAAAAGAAAACCTATATTACGTTTTATGATTAAATACACTCTTAATTAGAAAATTAAGTTGGAAGTTTCAGCAGACTGGAAACATCGCCGCTAACACACCCCTCTTTCTTGTCGTAA
This sequence comes from Periplaneta americana, assembly GCF_040183065.1. Classification (NCBI taxonomy): domain Eukaryota; kingdom Metazoa; phylum Arthropoda; class Insecta; order Blattodea; family Blattidae; genus Periplaneta; species Periplaneta americana. The sequence continues at coordinate 120,886,024 of NC_091117.1, read as the reverse complement.
TACAGATGTAAGAGATCAGCAAACTCAGGTCTGTCTGCCTACCTTCCACCACCTTCTCTGACTAAACGTTGCAATCTGCTCGCGTCGTTCAGTGGCTTCAAATTAGTGGTTTATAAATTAAATTTTTACGAAAATTGTTCACACTATTGAAATACACTAGAGGGCTAAATTATTCTTTATTAAATTTTATATCGATATAGACAAAAATTAGGATCCTACTCGCAATAGTTATCGAATAAGAGGTGTTAAACATTTGAGAAAACACACACATACGTCGCATCCTACGCAAAAAATATAAGATGGTACATGATTTTATTTTATATTGAAATTGTTAATAACAGAGAGCATTCGCTTATATAATGTAGGTCTGCTGGGAAGGCCATGCAACACGCGGCAAACCGTCTCCCGTAGCTCGGCAGTCCAGTTCAGTCTCTCTGTAGGAGTGGTTGTGAGGACACAGTTGACGTTAGATTTCGTTTATTCTTCTGATTGTGTTAGTGAAGTGTTTACATTTAGGAGTAGTTATTAGGAATTGTGAACGGGAGAAGAGTTCGGGGCAGAAGAAGATATCGGATGATGGAAGACATTAAGATAAGTGGATCATATGCGGAGACAATGAGGAAGGCAGAAAATAAGAAAGACTGAAGAATGCTAGGTTTGCAGTGAAAGACCTCCCCTTGGGCAGAACACTATGAATGAATCAATGAATGTTGATTTCAGATTGCGTATTCTTATTTTTTAGTGAAGTGTTTAAATTTAGGAATGGTTGTGTTGACGTTATATTGCGTGCTATTCTTCTGATTGTGTTTGTGAAATGTTTAGATTAACTTGCTCACATGGCACCACAGACATTTACATCAGAGCAAAGGATTTTCACGGTAGAGACTTATCTGAAAAACAGTAACTGCGGAAATTTGCAAAGAAAATTTGAAAGAAAATGTTTTAATGTTACCGTTCTACATAGGCTAGCAACTGCAGCAAAATACCACTACTAAATCTAAATCTATACTCTCCACTAACATTATGTCCTTTGCGTACCTCCTAGTCTTTTTACTTACTACAAGATTCCGATGTTTTTACCTTAAACAGTATCGTCATTGTCGGAGAAAAATAAAGTGAATGGTTAATGATCTCTCATTGAGACACGACGCTAACCAAGCATCTATTCCATAAAATTACTTCATTTATGCCTATAGAGTAATGGAGGGTTTACACATGCACGGATTTATTTGCGCCAATAGCATTTGCGCAATTTGTATGCAAGTTTCGACATTGCATGCAATGTCTGGGAAAGTTAGTGGCATTCTAACCTTACAGTACGTCTGTGGTGATGCATGAGCGAGAGTGGACATTTCTGTTGCATCGGCTCGCCAGTATTAAACAATACAGTACATAGTCCGCTCACGCCTTTGCATCAATTTTTGTAAATTTGATTTATAAGAATGAGTAAGTGGAGTTCTGAAATAATCACAAAGTTTCTTGAGGTATATGAAAAACATCCGTGTTTCTGGCATGTTCACTCTAATATTTATATAGAAAAAGAGATGTCAGATTAGAGACTTACGAAAGCATTGGAAGGGCAATGAAAATTGATGGATTTGGAATTATTGCCGAGATGAAAGTAAAAATACAATTCATACCGAAAGCGTACAATCTGGAGGTAAAGAAAGTAACAAGAAGCAAGAAATTTGGTACTGGAACAGATGACATCAAAAAAAAAAAAAAAAAAAAAAAAAAAAAAAAAAAAAAAAAAAAAAAAAAAAACTTGGTTATCAGTTGTTATTAGGGGAAATTTTGAGTACTTTGAATAAAAAAAAAACATTACAATCTTAATTTGTATGCAAATCAAAAGAGTTTAAGTGCCATATACGGAAAATTTAGCAATTAATATTCAATTTATTTAAACTTTTAGTAGTCAGTGCAGAACAAGAAGGACATATTAATTGCTATTTTGCGCTGTATTTTACAGAATTTTTTTTAAACCTCATTACCCAATTTTGACTTACACCACTTTTGCTCTGAAAGGCTCATTTATCTATGCAAATACTATACACGTTCATTTATTCATAGTGTCTATCCAAGGGAAGATCTTTCGCTCCAAATCCAGCAATCTCCAGTTTTTCTTATTTTCCATCTTCCTCTTAGTCTCCTCATACAATTCATATATATTAATGTTCTGTATCATCTGATATCTTCATTTGTCCCATTCACCATTCCTTCCAGTGCATCCTTCAGAACGCAGCTTTTTTTAGCCAGTGATCCAGCCAATTTCTTTTTCTGTTCCTGATCGGTATCAGCATTATTCTTTCTTCGTCCTTTCTTTCTAGCACAGATTCGTTCCTTACTTTGTCCATTTCACACGCTCCATTTTTCTCCATACCCACATTTCACATGCTTCTAGTCGTTTCTCTTCATTTGTCTAATTGTCCATGTTTCTACCCAATACAATGCCACATTCCACACAAAGTCCTACTCGTTCTCCGGAATTTACGTCACTCGACTTTGGGGGGGGGGGGAAGCGGTGAAGGATGCTGTCTATCAAAACTATCAAAATGCTCCAACAAGACCAGAGGACATGAGGCAACGTATTATTGATGCTTGTACAGCCATCCAGGATGGAACATTAAAACGATCTAGGGCGTCCTTCATCCACAGATTGGACTTATGTATTAAATTAATTTTGAGTACGAGATGTAACCGTTCTGTTTTGCAGTTAGCGGGAGTACCAAATTGCTACAAAGGACTGTTTTACTTCAGAATTGCGATAAGTAGTACACACTAATGAGATCCATGTACTGTGTACAGTACATTCTGTTGCTTCGCTCAATGTTCAGTGATCAGAATGAAAGGTTTGAACAGGATTGAAGAAGTCAGGCATTCCTTATCGTTTGTATCTCTACTGTTTTGTTGACTAGAATGGCACAGTGTGATGTACATTTTTGAACAGGTGTTATTGAATAAAATGATCATGGTGCAATTTAAGAAAACAAAGCTCTATCTCGTATTTCCTTAATTATTAATAGGATTACAAACAAAATACACCCTCAGTAAGAACTACCTAATAATGTTAAGCTTTTCTTTGAGACAATGTTTCATTTACTTCCTGAGAAAGAATTTATTTTGGGTGAGCAACATAAATGGAACACTCTGTGCATTGAAAATTCAACCAAAATTCTTAATAAAACGTTTATTAAAATAACTAAATGGTATAGCTTTAATATTGATCATATTTACAATTTGCATATTTACAGTTGCTGTAAATGCAGTAGCCTATTATTTTAACTACTACACCTTGTATAACTGTTTGACATTTTCTTTTTCCCGTTGCCTACACTCACTGATACGATCTTTTCCACTCCATTTGGCACGGTTTTATCGGTTTAGTATTCTTAATTTCATTATTATCCTGCCTTTTTCGCTTGCAATGAGCATGCATGTGCGCTGCATGCAACTTTTTCCTTTTCATAACAAAGCATTACTGACTCCTGTAAAAGTTATCAATTTTAGACATTAGATATAGCCTATATAAGTACGAGTATAATGGATTCTTCCATTTTTTTAAATTTGAATACCCAACCCTCTTTTATAAGTAACTCGTCAAACTTCCACTTGGCCAACCAATTTTCATCAACGTATGAAGTCATAATTTTTTTTATATACCTAGGTACTACATTCATTTGGAAACTTTCATCTATCGGCTGATGCAATAAGGAAAGCATTGGTGCTGCTTGAACAATCAAGTTTAAGAACGTCTTACAAATCTTACAGTATCTTACATGACATAAGTTTTACACATTTTTCCAGTTTTTAGGTCGAATATAGACGTTTCACGTAAAAATTAAAGTATAAACAACATGATAAAGAAGCGAATTGTGATACACGATAAACGAATAATGAGAAAGTATTTATCACTTACTACTTCAATTCTATTATCTTTGTGGTAAATATAGCAATGAAATTATTAAAAACAAATCACGAGTTCTTTAAATAACATGGCCATATGGCACAGAAAATTGTTTGAATGTTTATTGAGTGGCTGGAGCATGATGGAACGTTAAGAGTACTAGTAGTTCGACATAGCCGTTACACAATGATCAAATAATTCTCGTTGCTACGCTTTCTCCTGTTGTATGTCCTCTCAGGTTCTAAATACCCCTTTGTTTTGCCAATTGGGGACTGAAATATTGTAGCCTGGTTAATACATATACACCGTTTCGCTAGTGTATAATTCTGTGGCCAATGGTGAGATCAGACGAAGGAAGTTCTGTAAAGGTAATACTTCATTGCTAGTTTTGAATTTGTAATTAATTAGGCCTAATTACAGAGAAACTATTGAAGCTATCTATCCAATTATAATTGTTAATTCTGTCATTATAAAGATTAGTACATGAACGCATGGAAACTAGTAGTTATAAATTTGTTGTAATTAAATTACTAATTCATGAACAGTTGTAGCCGTAAGTTGATATAATTTTTACAGCGGAGACTAAGAGGAAGACGAAAAATAATGAAGATTGGAGAAAGCTGAGTTTGCAGTGAAAGATATTTGCCCTTGGGCACAAGAATGTCACTGAATGAATATTGGATCCTTTAGAAATATTTTAAGATGTGAGATATAGTCCACCTTTTATTTCTTTACTCACCATTACATGCTAGGTTAAAAATTATGCTTAAATTTAGATAGTCTATTGTGCATAAATCTAAAAAATAAATTATGTTAGAACGCTGAAATTTTGTATAGATTTTCAGAACTTAAGTATAGTTCCAGAAAAAAAATATATAACCCGTCTAATTTCACATATAACAGATTGATCACTCTCATTCACTATGCTGCCATCTAGCGACAGTAGAAGAAGTCACGTTATAACTCTCATTTGAATTGCATGGAGCAACTGTACTTCCATCTAGCGATCATTACTAATCGACAGTGGCGATCCTAGTGGTTGTTCTCTTCTACATGTTACCGTTTTTAACATGGGGATGACCAGTTTGTTGTGTATACTATCAGGGGTTCAAGATACAAAGCGTTGCACATGTGCAGTGAAGAAAAACGTCTGTATATTAGTTACTTTGGACAGTCGTGCGAAACTTGTTGCCTACATAGTCTATAGGTGGATTTCCATCAGGATTAGGGCAATTTTTTTCAAGAACTGTAATGCAATGTAGACTATTATTATTTTATCGACGTAAGAATTGCAAGTATTTTATGGAAATTATTACTTTTAGACTAATCTCTTATGATCAAATGAGAAGAATATTTTGAACATAACTAATAACAAAAACCGGTATTATAATAGAATATTTTAAAAATCATCTTATGAAGGGCAATCAACAAAAATTTAAGCTGCACTTAATGTGTTGTAGAGATGTGTGCACTGGTACTCATATATAAAAATTTACAAATATTTTTATGTATTATGTAATAGTCAATAAAGGAGAAATTGTGAACTTTCAGGTGTTTCGCATCTTAAAATATTCCTAAACGATGCATTGTAACGCTGTAAAAATTACAGTTGCAAATTCTTATACAGTTGCAGTTTAAATATTAGCAGAATTAATGATTTTTCTATGTATTCACGTATGTACAAGTAACATTAAGTTTCCATAAATTCAGTATACATTTTACTTCATCTTGGAAACATATCGCAGGCTTTCGCTGTAGGAGATTCCTTACAATAACTTGTTGACACATCTTTGAAATCAGTTCTATCTGGATACAGGTCGTATATGAAGTAATCGTATGTAACTTACATGAGATGAACTGGCTCCACTGCTGTACATCAGGAGTCCATTCGGTTCGTTCGTGCGTATCTTAAATGAAATGGAACTCGACCTGGTCGCGTCCAACGGAGGGAGAACCTGGAAAACAAAAAGAAATCGATGTAGAGGATTTATTATTAGTGGAAAGTTTAGCATTGAAAAGTATTTTATAACCGAACTGTTTATGATGCAGTCAAATGTTTACCAGTAATATTGTAGCATAAGAAATGTATTGCTCGTTCAATTCAAATCTTCCTTGAAAATATTCTCATCTCAATAAATTACACATAACTAAAGAAATATTAGGTGATGTTTGTGGAGAATACTTTTTATAACTCTTAATTTGAAACATATTACAGAAATGTAAATAATATATCTTACGCTTAATATAAATTTTGTATAAATATTAATTTTTTTAATTAATATCAATTTGAAAATAATATTTTTATCTCTGTGGTTGTATATAGGCTATTATTTATATATAGTGCGATCAGTTATGCTTTCCCCCGCGGCGTGAGGTTTTTCCTGAGCGAGCTCCCATTCGTTTTCCGCGCACTGGAGTAGCTAGTCTGCTTACTTACTTATTTACTGACCTTGTTCGTTCCTTAATTCGACATTATACACAAGTGTATTATGTCTCGTGAGTTTACAACGGCACAGCGTGTCTCTATTTACGATTTATATGTGTTAACTCAGTCGGCTCATGAAATTCGAAGACTGTTTCAAGAAAGATTCCCAGGCGTAGACGCTCCAGATCGTAAAACAGTCCATAACCTTTATCATACATTTCAGGAAACTGAAATTGTCCACCCTAAGAAACTAAAAAAGCAGCTAATGGTTCTCATCCACGAAAGATCACATGATATTCTTAATCTTTTAGAAAATTCTCCTAGAAAATCTCGTCGTTGTCTTATACACAACAAGTGAGACTTTCATATGGGTCTTGCAAAAGGCTGTTAAATTATTGCACTTCAAGCCGTTTAAAATAATTGTGGTACATGCTCTTCAGCCTGGTGATCCCGTATGTAGGCGCGCATTTTGAGAGTGGATTCTGGAAAATGTGTACAATGGACAAATATACCCACATTTAATATTCTTCTCGGACGAGGCCTGGTTCCACCTTCATGGTTATGTGTGTACTCAAAACAATCATTACTGAAGTACAGATAAATCTAATTTCATGTCTCTCCATGATGATAAAATCGGTTCATAGTGCGCCATCAGCGGTGAAAAAAAAATAGGACCAATTTTTTTTATATAGAATACAGTTGATTCTGTTATTTATCTGAATACAATACTAACTCCTTTTTTTTTCAGAAAATTAACCGACATAGAGCGTGATCATGCATTTTTCCAACAGACTCTGCCACTGCTCACACTGCGAATATTTCCAAGAGTAGCTTATCCTGGGTATCGTAGTCGGTATAGCGCTGGCCTTCTGTGCTCGAGGTTGGGGTTCGATCTCCGCCCAGGTCGATGGCATTTCAGTGTGCTTAAATACGACACGCCCATGTCAGATTTACTGGCATGTAAAGGAACTCCTGCGGGACAAAATTCCGGCACACTGGCGACGCTGACCTCTGCAGTTGCGAGCAGCGTTAAATAAACCATAATTTAAATTTAAATGTTACATTATGTTTCTACAAGAGACAAATATTAGTAGGTATTTGTGGCCCCCTCGCTTCCCCGATATAAAACCTGCGATTATTGTCTCTGGAATAATTTTAAAATGCTGGGTACAAGACGAAACCGCACAGCATACAAGAACTAAAAAATAATATTCGTCAGGAAATTGTCCGGATTTCTCAAAATGAACTAAAGCGAGTGATGAATAATTGTCTAAAGAGATGCAAAAATGTGTGGAGAATGAAGGTGGGCAGTTTCAACACGTCATTTGATAATTTGGTGAGTAATGAGCTTCTTAAATTTGTTTGTATATTGTTGTATGGTTGGTCTGTTTTATACTCCCTCCGTTACATATACAACTGGGAGTTACGAAGCAGTTTGTTAAGGCACTAGACAAATATCTTCCTTCCTTCCAGTGCTTATGTACGAAGTTTTCTTCATTGGCACACGCTAAAATCAGGGAGAGAATATTTGATGGCTCACAAATTCGAAAGCTAATGATGGACCACAATTTCACCAGTAAAATGAACGAAACAGAAGGAAGTGCATGGAACACATTCAAGAATTTGTAAAGAAATTTCTTGGTAACGTGAAGGATCCACGGTACAAAGATATTACAGGAAACATGTTGGACAAGTTCAAAGTGCTCGGTTGTAACATGAACCTAAAGCTTCACTTTCTAATGGTCCATATAGATTACTTTCCTGCGAATTTAGAAGCCGTCAGCGAACAGCAAGGTGAAAGGTTCCACTAGGATCTAAAAGAGGTAGAGCGACGCTACCAGGGACGTTGGGATGTAAATATGATGGCTAGGGTTACCATGAGAAGAAATTCTATAGGACATGGAATCTAAAAGAAGAGAACATTGCTGAAAAAAGGAGGACTTTTTAAAAATTAGTATGAACAAAATTAAAGATAAAAACAGTGGCTCACCTTAGTCAGTTTTCTCACTAGTTGCTGGATCAGTACTACATCTGTACCCTACTTATCGGTGGAGCCCACTTTGTACACAAAAGCCTGAAGAGACAAAGTTGTATCTTGTACCAAATAACTATGGAACTGTTCACAGGACATGTCCTTGAAATTATATTTCACCATGATGATGCATATGACTGTCTCCGTTAGCATGCGATTTCATTCTTTTGTCCATTGAGCAGATATTAGGGGAAATACTCTCTCAGCACTTTCATTGTGACTTGGGGTAAATAAGTAGAATTGACATATTTTTAAGAGTTTTGAGAAAGTTTCGGTGGTTGCAGAACTATCAGAATTGAAGAATTTGCACCATTGTTTATCTAAACTTAAATCTTTGTCAAAATTAACTTGATTGGCATATCTTTGTACATTGCAGAATAGAATTGATAAAATAGCTTAGAATCATGAACAGTGACATTTTTAGAGTGTAAGAATTCAATGAATGTCAATAGGTCATCATATGTTTTTATGTGATCCAGCTTCAACCATTGAAAGCAGTTAAATTCTTTCATAGGTTTTCACCATTTGTTTAGATATTCTATGCATAATATCGCACATTGTTCAATATTCATATTAATTGTAACTGAAATACGAAACGCCGGACATTTCAAAATGTTTTAAATGCCTGCCGGACAGAGTAAAATTATTAAAAAAAGAGGACATAATATCTTCCTTTTGCCGGACAGATGGTAACCATAATGATGGCCGATTACTGTTTGAGTATTGCACGTGATAACTCTTCCAGAGAATATTCGAGAACTTCACACACGCTAAGATTCCAAGGAGAGAGAAAAATGAAAACCGAGGACGTCTAACATACATTCTGAAGGTGAGCTTTCTGCTCATAGTTTTTCTTATATATAGGCCTAATATCTCTGTGAATTCTTAACTGTTTTTTATTGTTATACAACTTAGAAGAAAACAGATGGACGTGTTAACGAATCAGATACACAAAATAATTATATGATTTTAATGAACACGCTGTAACTTATAATTTTATTTTGTGGCAAAGTAACGTTTTGCTAAATTTCCAGAAAAAAGCCTGACGTGTTATGGCAAAACAAAATGCATTTTTGAATTCAGCGCACCGAAATTAGTAAAAGTGGCACATTTATAAAAAAAAAGTTTTCATTTGTTCCCTAATGTAAGTTAATTAAACATAATTCTTCTTAATATAGCTAAAAGACAGAGAAATTACAGCTTCAACAGAGGAAAACGTGTGTGTTTATTGTGTAATGCTCGTGTCTGTTCCTAAAAAGAGTAATGTAGAGCGACCATTTTTTGGCCAATCACAAAAACTTTAACAGTGAATTTCCTGTGAATTCTGAACTAAGAAAACACAAAGTGAAAGACCTAAAAATCTAAATTAACATTGCAACAATGTGCGTTTACGAGGCCTGTTCAGTGAACCCAAAACGCGACAATAGCTTCTTACAAAGACTGTTACGTCTTAGCTTAAAAAAAAAAAAAAAAAAAAAAAAAAAAAAAAAAAAAAAAAAAAAAAAAAACTTTCGGTGATAAATGCCGCTGAATCTCTGTTCGATTGTCACTAAGATAAATCTGCACTTAAGTCTTCCATCAAAGGACTTCAGTTGCCTCACCAAACTGTTGCTAGGCGGATTGAACAGATTTCTAATAATTTGGAATCTCAATTTATTACAACAGCATTTGCAATCGTGTGAATATTTTTCACTCCAGTTTGATGAAAGTAATTATATGTTTGACATTGCTGAATTGTGTGTATTTTAGGATGATTTTAATGATTTTACAGTAAAGGAAGAGTCTGTGAAACTATTGCTATTTCATGGACGTACCAGAGGAGAATACATATTTAATGCGGTTCTTAAGTACTAGCCTATGTCAAAGACAGTAACTTACCACATTCAAAGCTTGTTGCTATAACAACAGATGGGACGCCATCTATGACTGGTAAAAATAATGGATTTCTATCTCTTTGTGCTAAGGATGAATCATTTTCATAATTTCTTTCTTATTATTGTATTATCCACCAGAAAATTTTATGCGCAAAGTTTTTGAAGTTCGATCATGTCATGAAAGTTATACCTCATGTGATGAATTAAATCAGATCGTCTTCTATTGGTCATCGATTGTTGAGAAATATTTAGAATATATTAGATGAATACATTAGATGGTGAGTTGTTTAGTCAACTGTCCGAAGACAGGTCTGAATCTCACAAGTGATACCAAGGAGATACCATTTACGAGGCAACTAGGCCAGGAGATAATGGGGTAGGATGACCAGTTCCTTTCCCCCACCATTGCAAACATCGCCGACTAGCTACATATTACACTAGTCAGACTTGAGATGCATACAAACAATTGTTCTTTCTCTGACACATATCGTCAAGTGAGATACACTGCCTGATAATAGATGTACACTTAACGCAAAAAGAATGGGTCGGCTCTTGGTCAATAGAAATGCTAATATCTATCGCGCGGTTCACTCATGTAAACGCACTGCACTTCAAGGTATTGCTGTGGTGTCTCTTCATTGAAAGTCGTCCGTCTACAAGGTAGTCAACCTTACGAGCTGTGTGTGGCCCAGTGGTAAGATGACTGACATCCAAACCAGAGATTGAGAGTCCGTCTCCCGGTACGGTAAAATTATTACTTTTTTATTTTACTTTGTAATTAATTTATTAGTTTAAATATGAAATGACATTTGTTCATAAACTTCGTTATGCCTGCCTTGTAAAAATATTATTGCCCATCACCTATGGGCTATTAATAGCGAGACCTGGCATGTTTAAACAAAAATACTTGTTTCATATCCTAAGAAAATCGTTCGCATATCAAACATAAATAAATATATTAACAAATTGTTGTTTTCTGTTTATTTAATTATTTATTTACGTAGAGGATGGATGGTGAGTATGGTGACGTAATTCTTCATGCAGACGTAAGGTGGCTTATTAGGGAGAAAACACTGAAACAGTTCTGCTGTCTGCTAGATGAGATAAGAGACTATTTGAAATCATCTCCCGGGTAATATTATCATGAACTTGATTACATATGGCTAATGGATTTAGCTTTCGTGGCAGATATCACCTCAAAATTAAATGAATTAAATCTCGAATTGCAAGGAAAAGATCGTAATATTTCAGGTATGACATGTGTTGTTAATGCTTTTGAAAATAAACTAAATATATGGATTGCCCATTTAAATAGAAATTCGCCTTTACACTTTTCAAATTGAAAGTCTATGGCTGAAATGGTAAATGGCGGCAAGCATGATCTTTCATCTTTTGCCAAGCATCTTGAAACTCTTCGGTCGGAGTTTGGTAATAGATTTAGCCAGTTTTCAATGTTAGAACCAGTGATAGTGTTTATCAATAATCCATTCGCTTCTATTGACGTTTGCGAGCTTGAAGGTAAGGTGTGTGAAATCTTCGAAAATTATAAACTTGAAGAATTAGAAATGGAAATTTTAAATCTTCAACTAGATCTTTCCTTGAAATCCTCCTATGCAACATGTGACAATTTCTGGACTCTGGTGGACAGAGAAAAATATCTCATTGTCGGTAGTGTTGCTCTGAAAATGTACTCGTATTTTGGTTCAACATACCTTTGTGAAGTTGCATTTTCGTCTATAAACATCATAAAAAACAAATACCGATCTTGCCTTACGGACTCACACCTGGATGACGTTAAGAACAGCCTGTTCCAACTACGCACCAGGTTTTTCTCAACTTGCAGCGAGCATGCAGTGTCAGATTTCACACTGAGTAAACATAATTAATATATTTCTTCTTACTGCTACTACCCCTTATTATCATTATCATTATCATTATCAGCAGCAGCAGCAGCAGCAGCAGTAGTAGTAGTAGTAGTAGTAGTAGTAGTAGTAGTAGTAGTAGTAGTAGTAGTAGTAGTAGTAGTGTTGGTAGTAGGGGAGACTGTTGTACCTTCATATATATATATATATATATATATATATATATATATATATATATAAATTTTGGGAAATTAAATTTTTTAAATGAAAAAATGCTTGTTGACATAATTACTGAAGACTCCTTTCAAACTTCGTCATGGTATTTTCCTGTTTTGCAGATTTATTAAGGACGAAACAAAATAAAATGAAGGGATATATAAAATGTTCCATGGTAGAAGAGGTTCGTTTACCTTGAATCATACCCTCTTGTATCGTGGAACATTTGACTACAAGGAATGTAGGTGGAAATATAGCTATAAAACTCACAGCAATTAAAAAAATGAATTTTACATCATTTCCAGGCTTCTCTGATCCAGATTTTAATTCCTGGAGGAGCCATAATTGCTTCAACAGCTTTCTTAAAGCCATCTGGATCAATTAGGGTCTTCTTAACTCCAGACTCACTTCGTGGCATAATCTTAAAATAAAAACAAAAACCGATAGCATCATGCACAGTTGTCAAAAAAAAAAAAAAAAAAGTGGCCGCACTCGTGAACAGCGAATATTTTCAAAGTCCACTTCGGGTCGCGGCGATGTTACACGATGCATGTGCTTGTATAAGCAGTTCCGGAACTATGAAAGTGTTCCATATCTGCGCCTCGTAGACCAGCGGTAGAGTGCTTGTTTAATAATTCAAAGGTTGTGGGTTCGGGTCTTCAAGTTTCATTTTATTTTTTAATCGCTCTTTAGCGATGTAAATGATATTCAAATTATCATTTATATCCAGTTATCGTTCTTTATGGATATCACGTTATTTATATTTTGTTATCGTTCTTTAGAGATATGAATAAAATTCAAGTCATCATTTGTATTCTGTTATCGTTTTATAACGATATGAATAATAATAATTATTATTATTGTATCTCCAATGGGGGTTAGCCCTATTTTACATATGTATGTTAGGGCTATAGTTTTTACACAAAAAAGATAAGCATAAAGAGAAATGGAAAAGAAAATTAAATTAGCTTACGCGATGTAAACAAAACATAAACAATCCGTAAATTAGGCATTGCGATTGCAAAACAAATATCAGTTATCAATTTGAAACATACAAAAACATCAACAACACACATACGTAACACTTCTATAACACAAATATGCAGCTTTCCGTACCATACATCATAAATTAATACACAATAGTCACACAAACACAATCAAACTATAATTACGACATTGAGACGACATCAAGCATCTCATAACTGACACACATACATAACAAATCAAGCATCCGTTGCAACACATACACTTCAACATAGTAACCACACTTTTAAAAGTTACAAATTTGGCTCCAAGAAGAATGAATAGGACACTGTTACTAATTACTATTCTTCTACAATTTCTTAAATACATCTGTATAAATCTGTGAAATTCCGATATGAATAATATTCACGTTTTTTATATTGTTATCGTTCTTTAGCGATATAAATAATATTCAAGTTATCATTTATATTCTGTTTTCCTTCATTAGCATTATAAAATAATATTCAAGTTATTTATATTGTTATTGTTCTTTCGCAATATAAATAATCTGTATTTTATGTAAGTAATTATTATAACACAAATAACCATCTTTCTTTGTAAAATAGGTTATGTTATTTAGATAATTAAATACGTATTATATAATATCTTATATTAATTAAACAAACCGATATTTATTATTTATATTCTGTTATCGTTCTTTAGTAATACTGTATACATAATATTCAAGTTATTTATATTGTAATCGTTCTTTAGCGATATAAATAACATAAATTTAATATTAGGTTTGGAAAAATCCAGTTGCATAATACTGGTATAGTTTTTCTTTTTGTATTATTACATTATACTATCTTGAACCACAATAAAATGAAAAGGAGTAACGAGGAATTGAACCTGAGACGTTGACATCTGTAAATTCCGATGTTCGTCCGCTGAGCTACGAGGGGAAAAGTGTGGAAACATTTTCGGAAAAATTGGCCCAATCACACTCTAAGATTTTCTGATGATTCGTAGAAGCTAGTCCAGGATGCGGGGGGCAAAGCCTAATTGAGATTTCTCGGTCTCTGATCGGGTCAAACATCCTGATAGAATTAATATTTAACCCTTGCCGTGACTTTCGATGAAGTCCGGAGGGTCCAACTAGTCAAATCCACTCTCATCTCCACGCTTGGGCCCCCTGGAATTTAATAAGATGCGAAAAGTAATTTGTACCAGAACAATGGAAGGAGTCCATAATTGTACCTATTTTTAAAAAGGGGGACAAAACCAACTGTGGTAACTTTCGAGGAATATCACTTTTGTTGACGTCGTACAAAATTTTGTCCAATATTCTTTTGAGAAGATTAACTCCGTACGTAGATGAAATTATTGGGGATCATCAGTGCGGTTTTCGGCGTAATAGATCGACTATTGATCAGATTTTTTGTATTCGACAGAGATTGGAGAAAAAATGGGAGTATAAGGGTACAGTACATCAGTTATTCATAGATTTCAAAAAGGCATATGACTCGGTTAAGAGGGAAGTATTATATGATATTCTTATTGAATTTGGTATTCCCAAGAAACTAGTTCGATTAATTAAAATGTGTCTCAGTGAAACATACAGCAGAGTCCGTATAGGTCAGTTTCTATCTGATGCTTTTCCAATTCACTGTGGGCTAAAGCAGGGAGATGCACTATCACCTTTACTTTTCAACTTCGCTTTAGAATATGTCATTAGGAAAGTTCAGGATAACAGGCAAGGTTTGGAATTGAACGGGTTACATCAGCTTCTTGTCTATTCGGATGACGTGAATATGTTAGGAGAAAATACACAAACGATTAGGGAAAACACGGAAATTTTACTTGAAGCAAGTAAAGCAGTCGGTTTGGAAGTAAATCCCGAAAAGACAAAGTATATGATTATGTCTCGTGACGAGAATATTGTACGAAATGGAAATATAAAAATTGGAGATTTATCCTTCGAAGAGGTGGAAAAATTCAAATATCTTGGAGCAACAGTAACAAATATAAATGACACTCGGGAGGAAATTAAACGCAGAATAAATATGGGAAATGCGTGTTATTATTCGGTTGAGAAGCTCTTATCATCCAGTGTGCTGTCCAAAAATCTGAACGTTAGAATTTATAAAACAGTTATATTACCGGTTCTTCTGTATGGTTGTGAAACTTGGACTCTCACTCTGAGAGAGGAACATAGGTTAAGGGTGTTTGAGAATAAGGTGCTTAGGAAAATATTTGGGGCTAAGCGGGATGAAGTTACAGGAGAATGGAGAAAGTTACACAACACAGAACTGCACGCATTGTATTCTTCACCTGACATAATTAGGAACTTAAAATCCAGACGTTTGAGGTGGGCATGGCATGTAGCACGTATGGGCGAATCTAGAAATGCATATAGAGTGTTAGTTGGGAGACCGGAGGGAAAAAGACCTTTAGGGAGGCCGAGACGTAGATGGGAGGATAATATTAAAATGGATTTGAGGGAGGTGGGGTATGATGATAGAGACTGGATTAATCTTGCCCAGGATAGGGACCGCTGGCGGGCTTATGTGAGGGCGGCAATGAACCTTCGGGTTCCTTAAAAGCCATTTGTAAGTAAGCGAAAGAGGTAGTGGTGTGCGGAAAGCAACGGGATGTTACCGCATTTAGGCCTATTCTTTCCCAAGAAAAACTACAAACATGAACAAAGGAAGCTTTTAATAGAAGAATAAGGATCTTCTGCGGACCTCTGGAAAAAGAACTAAGGAAGAGACTAGTGAAGTGCTGTGTGTGCAGTGTGGCATTTTATGGGGAAGGAACATAGACATTACGACGAAATGAAGAGAAACGAATTGAAGCATTTGAAATGTGGATGTGGAGAAGAATGGTGCTTGTGAAGTGGACAGACGGAATAAGAAATAAAATTGTGTTTGAAAAAGTGAGTGAAGAAAGAATGATGCTGAAACTGATTAGAAAGAGAAAAAGGAATTGGTTGGGTCTCTGGTTGAAGAGAATAATAGACGACATTAGGATATGTGGATCATATGCGGAGACTAAGAGGAAGGCAGAAAATAGGAAAGATTGAAGATTGCTGGGTTTGCAATGAAAGACCTGCCCATGGCCAGAACACTTATGTACAGTATGTATGTTCAGAATGCCTGGAATATCGTATCTAAGAACAGTCGCTATTTGCAAAGACTAGTCAATTCCATGCCCACTCGACTGCAAGATGATCGAGATAAGAGGAAGATAGACTAAATATTGAATTGTGGCTTTTTGTTTTGTTTTTTGAACGCTTAATTGTTTGAATGTTTTAAGGGCAACGCCAGTAATTTTTTTTTGTTTATGCCACGAATGATATTTTATTGAAATAAAATCTTTTTTCTTTCCATTTGCAGCCACAATATCATAATGATAAAGTCATGGCAGAATATATTAATGAACCTGATGTTAATTACTACAATAATCGTAAAAGAGAAAGGAGCCATTATGTATAGTTTGTCTTTCTCAAAAACAGAACAAAAAAGAACATAAAAAGCACGAGGTTGTAGTCGAACGCAGGACCTCTTGAATAAGAGGCCTGAACGCTACCATTGCGCTATCGAATAACACACAGAATACTTCCATTGTAACTGTAGATATCAGGCAACGTGGTCCAACAACATGTAACATCGCCTGTCTCCGAATTGTAGCGAAGATACCCGAAGGGAACTTTGTTTCAGGAGAGGGGCCACTTTTTCTTTTGACATCTGTACCTCGAAACATGTTTCTCTGTACAAGATATTTTGTGATCCAAGGTACAAGAGGATGCTCGTTTAAACATAATTATATGACTGCCTAAACTAGAGATGAGAATAAATAATGGAAATTAACGTATGCAAATTAATTCAGATAAAACTAAATACCTGAATATATCACGTACCTCAAATAATAGATGATTGGGAGTTTTAAAAAGTTCCTGAATTTAAATACTTTATTTATTTATTTAACCTGGTAGAGATAAGGTCATTAGGCCTTCTCTTCCCCTCTACCAGGGGATTACAACTACAATATTAAGAATACAATTACAATTATAATTACAATTAATAATGAATTTACAAATACAATAAAAATCAAAGTACTAAAAGATTAACAGACTAATAAAAGCTAGACAGTTCATTGTAAAAATTAAGAAGGAAGTATAATTAATGAAACAGGCTTATTTAGGAAAGAAATTGAACATAGACTCGTTACGGCAAATAAGTTTAAGGCTTGTTCACAATAAACCGGGAATAGAAACGACAACGAGAATGAGAACGGAAATAATGTTAAAATAAGTGTATTTAAATGTTAGCGTTCACAACAGTTAATTGTGAATGCTCACATTTAAATACATCTACATTTTAACAATATTTCCGTTCTCGTTGTCGTTTCCATTCCCGGTTTATTGTGAACCAGCCTTTACTACTCCCTTCATAAATTGCTTAGTTCCAAACTCCCTTCTATATTATCAAAATTAAGATGCTATAAAACAATAATCCTACCAACTCTCCTATATTGCTGTGAAACTTGGATAAAAAAAAAAAAAATAAAAAAAAAAAAAAAAAAATCCCTTTTTAATTTTGAGAACAAAATCTTGAGTAAGATTTTTGATCCCATTCAAGAAAATAACACATGTAGAATTTTGAACAACAGGGAACTATGGGATATTTATAAAGATCCGGACATAATAGCCTTAATAAAAAGTCGAAGAGTACGTTGGCTTGGACACGTTCTACGGCGTGATGAAGACTCTCTTCTACGAAAAGTTTTCGACTATTCTCCCAGATGTACGAGACCTCTTGGTAGACCTCGTCTCCGTTGGCAGGACCAAGTATATGATAATCTTTCCACAGTGGGAGGACGACAAGAAGATGCAGAGAACACAGACGAATGGCGATATATCGTGAATGAGGCTAAAACCTCTTAGGTTTTGAAATGCCCTTGATTGATTGATTGATTGATTGATTGATTGATTGATTGATTTACTCACCAGATGATATGAAACACACCGTTCTTGATTGATAGTTACAAATACAATTTGGTTTCGTGTTAGAGAACATATAACAATGAAAGAAATACTCGTACTTTTGTTACCAAAAAAAATATATGATCAGAGCTACCTAACGGCTTTCTCCACAATCTTTTTCAGTTTGAGTCAGCTAGATAGCAGCAAAAATCAGAAACAAAAAATTATCCAAGGTGCACTATGCTCAAGAGACAACAGTCTCCCCTGACGGTAGTAGCAGTGTCGAAGTAATGGAATCGTAACGTGGCGCTCGCGCACCCCTAGTTATCATTCAAATGTGCCCGAGTACAAACCAGGGTTGCCAGATGAAGGAAATGCAACCGTCGTACCAACTTATGAAAAATGTCGTACTTCAGCATAAAATTGTCGTACACTTATCATCTTACTATTTTTATAGATATTACGTACAAACATATTTCACATAACACCCAAAAAAGTGGTTAATATGCATATAATTATGTAATTTCTACTACTAAATTTTAGTTCCAATTAGTAATAATACTAATTATTGTTCACACCCACAGTTACATTCAACATTAAAACAAAGCATCCATTTCTTCAGCCAATCAAGAATATTAATAATTATATTCCATATCCACAATGACATTTATCAATCAAACCAATCATTAGCATTCAAACCAATCATCATTTCTTCATCAACACTGCCATCCCCGTAAAGCATACACGATGACATCTGGTGAGGAACAACATTATTGTATTGAAAGTCAGCAGAAACTTGATCTTTGGCGGCAGCTGATAAAGTTACACAAAATTAATCCACCTGCAGCAGACTCAAATCCAACACCGCTATTATGTCGGCGCGTTTAGACTTTTTTCTTACCTACTGCGATACTATTTTATGGATAATATACTCTTACTTCCATTGCCGAGCATATAAAGAACTTATCAGATTTCTGAACCCGGTATTACTTTGACATAAGCGCGCAGTAAATGAAACCTAAAGCTGAAGGTGACAAATTATGACTTGCATAGCAAGCATAGTCACATTATTGATTTACAAAGCATGTGTCTTTCGTAAAGTCAATGACATACTGAATGAAGAAAAGTTATCTTGAAAGTGACGAATTAACCTTTGATATTACAGTATTTTAATTTTAGATCAACATTATAAGTTTCAAAATAATTTTATCCCTTCAGTAAAATAGCCGTACAAAATTGCGTACGACATAGACTTCGGTCGTACCTCGTACAGTTAGTCAAAAGAGTCCTATGCGTACGACTATAGTCGTACGTATGGCAACCCTGGACTACAAACGAATGTTGGACAGGCAATTAAAATAGCGTCGTTAAATACCCGATTTAAAAATGTTGAATTTGAAGACAAAGAAAAACCGAATACCAAGAGAAGGCCTGCTTCAGCACACACTTCCTCGACAGCAAATTTTTCTTATATCAAAAGAAATTATATTTCGGCACCCTTACGTAGAAGGTTAGTGACCTAACAGTTTAATTAACTGTGGACTATAATGTTATATAAAATTGCGAGATATTGTTCGGAATGCATTACGCCAATAGAAATGACGTCAACTGTACAAAGTATTCACCTAGTGACATGATAACCCAGTCACGGTGTCTGCTCTCTCAGACAGGAAATAAATACGTCTCGGCTTGGATGTCATACGAGACGAAGTGCAGACCTCAGTGACCTGAATTGTGTCGGATACACACTGCTCCTCTCCTCGGGGACTCTTTTGTCTGAGCTTCGCAGTGTTAAAGCGCCTGGATACAATAGCAACGGTTGAACAAAGAAATAGTTTCACGGTTTTGTTTTAAAAGAGCGGTTCAAATAAAGTACAATTAACTTGCTTCTCGTAATAACTGGAGTACTGAAAGTATATTTTCTTTTCTTCAACACATTTTAAATTAGCTTAATTTAACAAGTTCCTCGCTCAAAACATATTTCAGCTGACAAAAAATTGTATTTTAACAAAAACGGAATTGGCCGTGAGTTATTCCAACTGCAGCTAACAGATGCTTTTTATTTTTCAGCCAAAGTGAATCAGATAATTAAATATATTTTTTCACTTTTATCCACAATACGTGATTAGGTCTGCTTTTCTTTAAACTAAAAATAAATTAGGCCTACCAGACTTTTTTTCTCTAGCAGTGAAAGTGAATTAACAAGCTTTCCTTTTTTTTCAGTTTAGATTACTTAAGCTAAATTATCAGAGTTTGCTTGTTTTCATTTAAAGCTAAGATGGATTACCAGAATTTAGTTGCTTTCACTGTAAGTTAAGGTGAAGTAACAGAATTTTCATGATTCCACTCAAGTTAGATGAATTATCGGAATATGTTCGTTCCACTTTAAGATAAAGTGAACTATCAGGATTTGCTCGTTTTCAGTTTAAGTTTAAGTGAATTATCAGAATTTGCTTGTTTTCACTTTAAGCTGAAGTGAATTATGAGAATATGTTAGTTTCACTTTAAGCGAATGTGAATTAACAGAATTTTCTTCCCTGAAGTTGAAGCTGAGCTATCTGAATTTTCTTTATTTCACCTTCATATAAGATGAATTGTCAATTTTTCGTTGATTTCACTTTCATTTAATTTGAATTATGAGAGTTTGTCTAGTATCACGCTCAACTGAGGTAAGTTAAAACATTTTTCTACTTTCAATTGCAGCTAAGGTTGGTAAAGCAGGGACGGGGAACTCTTATTGTAAACAGAGCTATCATCATAAGTGCCTACATACGTAAGGGAGAAGCTAAACTCTCTGAGAGAGACTGTTTCCCGTCCCTGTGGTAAAGTATTTCATATTATTTTCATCTTTCTGTAGGAATGAAAAGCTAGGCCTATTTGATATAGAAAATATGAAAAAATACTTTTCCATTTATTACAATCATTCCTTGTGTTATATTTCGCCTACACACTGTTATTGTTAAAGAAGCTGTGTAATGGGTATACAGTGAAAAATTCGCTATGTCGGTTGATAAAAACCATTTATAATTTTTTCTTAAGAAGTTGAAGCATTCACTGTACGAATTGTGTAACATTTGGCTCAAATGCAATCACTTCAAATTAAGATCAAATTACTGTGCATAAAGTGTGCGAGGGTTGTAAATGGGTGCAGAAATTCTTTCAAGAATAAAAACTGTACGTAACCCACCACAAAATGAAATTCAGCAATTGCCTCGAGTTAAACCGAGGTATGTTAATGGGCATGCAAAGAAGTTAAACGAGTCATTTGCATCTGAATAGAGAGGATTAGCGGAGAGTAAGGAGGACTCGCTTAAATATTCTTTGAATGTAAACATACACGAACAAGTGTGTATTGTCGGCTCGTTGAGTGCGCGCCCATGCATAACTGCTCACTTAGATTCTGTTATTCAACATCTGCGAATTATTTTAAACGTCAACAATGAAGCTGTGTTGGAAAGCGTGGGTAAACAAAGAATGGTCCTGAAACTGATCAGAAAGAGAAAAAGGAATTGGTTGAGTCACTGGCTGAGAAGAAACTGCCTACTGAAGGATGCACTGGAAGTAATGGTGAACGGGAGAAGAGTTCGGGGCAGAAGATATCAGATGACAGATAATATTAAGATATATGGATCATATGCAGAGACTAAGAGTAAGGCGGAAAATAGAAAAGATTGGAGATTGCTGGGTTTGCAGTGAAAGGCCTGCCATTTGGCAGAACACTATGTATGTATGTACTGGAATACGATATGACGAACTACTTTGTTTTAATGAGTAGGAGAGACTGGGGCAAGGCAGTCACCATAAGAAAACAGCCAGCACACTTGATGCATCACTGTAATAATTTCTTCCAAACTGTCAGCGAAGAGCTGTTTTGTTTCAATTTTGCAATGCCATGTTTACAGACTTCATTTAAGTGTAAACTTTCCGTAATTAATCATTTTCTGAAGGCCTGAGTAATGACCATATTATTGCAGTAAGTTATAATAAATATAACCTCTAGTCCTCACACAGGAATGAAGCTGGGCTCAGGCCCATGGATTTTAAGGGTGAAACAATTTTTTAACACTGTTTCCCTTCGAAAAGGAAGTTAGATTTACGGCACTAAAAAGAACCATGCTCTTCAGTGAGAGAACTTCAGACAAAACTTAGCAGCCATTCTTGCCGACGTCAAAATTTAAAGACAGCGCAATGGGTTTATGTAATCCACACAACATTAATGGCAAACGCAAGAGAGGGTTCATAATTCCAACAAGTGTCGGATTTAAGAGCACCTCGTTTGCTGTTACTAATCGAGCTATCACACAGTACATATTGATAGATTCTGAAATTAATGAACGTCATATTAAGCTACAATACTTTACACTGTGAATGATATATAATATGAATTACATACCTTTGTCAAAAGCAGACTATTTTTATAAAATATGCTTCCTTCTGACAAGTCTTCTACCACACAAAAATATCTATCTACTCACACTCTGGCCGGCAGAGAAACGCTTCTACAAACCTGTTTATCACGGAACCGGTATTTCTCCGAGACTACTTCAAGAAACTTCTGCCCTCTGTCGGTTTAGACCACAAGTTTCTTCAGCAGAGCCCCCTGTCGTAATTAAGACCATGTCGGAAAATGGCTCACCTACCTTAGTATTCAAAATTTCTTGGTTTTTTTTATTTTTATGGCATGTTCCCATGGTTTTATTTTAATTGTATCGCATATTTCCATGATCCTATTATAATAGTCACATATTCCAAGAATTTATTTCAGTACTAGGCCTATCCCTTATTTACTTGGTTTTATTTCAACAATACCTCACTTCTAATGTTTTAATAGCATCGCACATTTCCATGGGTTTATTTTAATAGTAGCTCACATAATAGTATCGCACATTTCATTGGTTTTATTATAGTAGTAGGCCTACCGCTAAATTCTATGGTTTAATTTGAATAGAATCGCATGTATAGTTCTATTATTAAAGTATCCCACATTTACTTTGTTTTATTTTAATAGCGTCGAACATTACCATATTCTTATTTCAATACTATAGCCCATTTCCAGGTTTATATTGTAATAGAAATCTATCGCGTTTTTCCATCGTTTTATTTTAATATTATCCCAGATTTCCAGGATATATTATAAAAGTATTCACAATACCTTGGTTTTATTTTACTGGTATGGTATTATCCCATAGTATTATTTTAATTTGATCTCACATTTCCATGATTCTGTTATAGTAGAGTCATACATTTCCATGGTTTTATTTTAATAGTAAGTGCATCGTTTATTTACTTGGTTTTATTTGTAATAATATTTCAAAATTATGGTTTTTTAAATAGCATCAAACATTTCAATGGTTACATTTCAATACTAGCTCCCACTCCATCTTTTTATTTTAACAGTATCGCACATACTTCACATGGTTCTTTATAATAGCATCGCACATTTCTATGGTTTTGTTTTAGTATAATCGAACTTTCCGTGGTTATATTTTATTAATAATGCATATTTTCATGGTTTAATTTTAAAAGTATTGCACATTTCCATTATTTTATTTAAATAGTGTCACACATTTCCATGGTTACATTTTAATAGTATGGCTACCGCACATTTGCATTCTTATATTTGAAAAGTGTCACACAATTTCACGGTAATGTTTTAATAATGTCCCACATTTCTGTGGTTTTATTTTAACAGTATAGCACATTTTCATGGTTATATTTTAGTTGTATTGTACATAAGTTATACAATGATTTGTTTTAACAATATCGCGAAAAACCACGGTTATATTTTAGTAGTGTCACATTTTCAAGGTTATATTTTAATAGTATTGCATATTTTCATGTTTTTTTTTTTTTTTTAATTTAGTAGTGTCATACTTTTCCATGGTTATATAATAATAGTATGGCACATTACCATTATTTTATCTTAAAAGTGTCGCACATTTCCATTGTTATATTTAAATAGTGTCACACGTTTCCACGGTTTTATTTTAATATTATTACACATTTCCATGATTTAATTTTTATAGTGTCACAAATTTCGTGATTATATTTTAATAGTATTGCACATTTTTGTGGTTTTATTTTAATAATTTCGCATAGGCTATTTCCATGATTATATTTTAGTAGTATTGCACATTTCCATCTTTATTATTTTAATAGTGTCACACATTTCCATGCTTATATTTTAATAGTGTCACGCATTTCCATTTTTATATTTTATTATTGTCACACAGTTCCATGGTAATATTTTAATAGTATCACACATTTCCATGGTAATATTTTAATAGTATCACACATTTCCATGGTAACACTTAATAGTGTCTCATATTTGCATTGCTGTATTTTAAAAGTATTGCACATTTCCATGGTTTTATTCTAATAGTGTCGCTCATTTCCATAGTTATATTTTAATAGTGTCACATATTTCTATGGTACCATTTTAATAGCACTGCACACATCCATTGTTTTATTTAAATAGTGCCACAAATATCCATGTTCATATTACAAGGCTGGTTGAGTGGAAGAGAAGGCCTTATGGCCTTAACTCTGCCAGCGAAAATAAAACATTATTATTATTATTATTATTATTATTATTATTATTATTATTATTATTATTATTATTATTATTACATTTTAATGGTTTTATTTTAATACCGTCGCTCGTTTCAATGGTTTTATCTTAATATTATTGCGATTTTCCAGCGTTTTATTTTATTATAATCGCATACTTCCAAACTTATATTACAACAGTATTCACAATTCATGGTTTCATTCTATTTCTATGGCACCTTTCCACGGTTTTATTTTAATTGTATCACACATTTCCATGGTTATACTATAATAGCTTCACACATTTCCATGGTTATACTATAATAGATTCACACATTTCCATGGTTTTATTTTAATAGTAAGCGTATCGGTTATTTACTTGGTTTTATTTATAATAATACCTCACAACTGTGGTTTTTTTAATAGCATCGCATATTTCCATGGTTACACTTTAATACTAGCTCACATTCCATGGTTTTATTTTAATAGGATCGCACGTACATCACAAGGTTCTTTATAATAGCATCGCATATTTCCATGACTTTATTGTAATAAAATTGAACCTTACCGTTGTTATATTTTAATAATTCCGCACATTTCCATGGTTTCATTTCAATAGTATTCAACAATTCCATGAGTCTTTTTAACAGTTTCGCACATTTCCATGCTTACATTCTAACAGTATCGCACATTTCCATTGTTATATTTTAAACCGCTATAAATATTATAATATTTGAGATAGGGAAAAAACAAAAACATCACAGTGTTGAGCAAACAATGGGGTTTACAGAACATTGGGAAGTTGTCCGCCGTTCTCTTATTCATCGTACATTATTTTGTTTGCAACACCATGCACAGCATTTTGCAGATAATGTCTTGGAATACTGGCAATTTCTTGCGAGATGGCATCTTTCAGTTGCAGTTGGATGTGTCAGGAAAATTCATTCTTTAAGGTAACCCCAGAACCAAAGGTCGGCCGGATTGAAATCTGGAGATCGCTGAGGCCACATAGTTGGAAAGTGTCTGATGACTTTGCTCGGAAAACGAACCTCAATTACACGTGTTAACTCCACCATTAATTTTTAATAGGTTATTTTACGACGCTTTATCAACATAATAAATTATTTTGCGTCTGAATAAGATGAAGGTGATAATGCCGGTGAAATGAGTCCGGGGTCCAGCACCGAAAGTTACCCAGCATTTGTTCATATAGGGTTGAGAGAAAACCCCGGAGAAACCTCAACCAGGTAACTTGCCCCGACTGGGAATCGAACCTCAGGCACCTGGTTTCCCGGCCAGACGCGCTAACCGTTACTCCACAAGTGTGAACAATAATCGAATAAAACAGACTGTTACAGTAAACGGGGAGCGCTACTACAGCATGTTACAGAACTTCGTAATTTCTAGACTGAGGAATCAAGATATGGAAAACATAATCTTCAGGCAAGATGGCGCTCCACCCACATCTTTATCCCTACAAAACAATTACGCAGATGTTTGGCGATCGTGTCATCAGTAGGCACAATGTGGCCTCTGCGATCTCCAGATTTCAATCCGGCGACTTTGGTTGTGGAGTTACCTTAAAGAACGAGTTTTTCTGACACGTCCAACAACCCTACTGCAACTGGATGATGCCATCTCGCAAGAAATTGCCAATATTTCAATACATTATCTGCAAAATGCTGTGCATGGTGTTGCAGACAGAATACTGTACGTTGAACAAGAGAACGGCGGACATCTTCCCAATGTTTTGTCAACTCCGTTGTTTGCCCAACACTGTGATGTTTTTGTTTTTTCCCTATCTCAAATATTATAATATTCATAGCGGTTTAATGTTTGAACTGACTTATCAGGACTTCCTTATTAATGTATTAAAACAAATTTCAAAGAGTGCATAATTCCTTACGCTGAGGGGCAGATTTGTTTGTATTTTACGCCAGTATCATCAAACTCCACTCGTGGAAGGAGGGTAGCAAACGGTGTTTCCGGTTCTCAACTATTAATCCAAAGGTATAGCCAGGTTAATATTAGAAATGCTAGTAAAAATAAAATGATGTCCCTGTATGTAATGGCTGGAAACAGATAGTATAAATATAATATGATTGAAATAGTTCTAAGATATATACACTGGTCTACGTCGAAGTAATGTCGACCATGACCAGTTTTTCGTAGAATGCAAAATAAGAAAATATGTCAAACAACCTGTGGTTATCAATACGTTTGGATCTCTGCCAAAACAAATTGCTTTGTTTTTGGAACATGATCATCCTTAACAATCCTATATTAGGAGTCTTCTCAGTCACTATTAGCAGAATTAGGACCGAACCTCTTTATTGTAAAGAGCTATGGTGGCCGACGATCTGACACAGTTGCTGAGGGATATACTGAAAATTTGGCCAAAAAAATTGCCTGACAAATTTCAGATACGAGGGAGAATGTTGAACTGAACATTGTTCACCTACTGGTTTAGACGTAAAATTGTTATCAAACCTCATTGCAACATTAGACTTCATCAGGAATATATTTGAAATAATATAATATTTGTTGGAATATGTCCGATATCTTACTGTGTGTGAAGTCATGGGTCAGCTGATAAGAATAAAGCGAAAAGAGCGGACGGGTAGAAAATTTCACAAATTCATTCTGTATTAAAGTATTTCACAGAGAATAATTATGATTGGGGCGGATGTTGATGACCTAAAAATCTACTTAAAATGATCAATAAAATGCCCTTAAAATAATGTAAAAATGACATAAAATTAAAAAAAAATAGAATTTAAATATTATTCACCGTAGGCTTACTCGCACCAAAACTCCTTAAAAATTAGTCACCTTGTTTCAATGACTGCTCTGCAAATGTCGAAGAGAGGAAGCAACTTCCTGGAATTTGACTAAGATAAAGGAAAAGAGCATGCAACAAAATGGAAGTTTTAAGGGAAAACTATAGATTTTAATGCGGTTTTACAATGTATTTCAATCAAGGGTGGTCCATGTCAGTGCCTTCATTCTCCGCCTCCTCCTCCTTCCGCTCTTCACTTTTGTTACCAGAACTTCCAGATGGGGTGAGTATAAATAATAAAACAAATTGTGGGCACAGCGTGCATTCTTGCAATCTTTGTGTTAAAAATATTTTCTACTATAGTACATCCCTTCCAAACCAGATCGGGGACACAACGTCCTATTGTCCAGGAAACGGTGAAAATTTTTCACTTTCCAAACATAAATTCTAAAGACACTCTCGTACCAACTAAAAAACATTAGCGGTCAAAGCCCTCACTTACTCATTTTATATTACTTCTGTTGTGTGAGATGAAGCCTTCAGTGAAAAGAGGGCTGGACTTTAGAGTTTGTTCCAAACTATAAAATTCAAACTTCACTGTTGTTCACTTATTAGTAGGTAATGACTAGTAGGGCCTACTACTGATTTGTTTGCGTAGAAAAACATTTAACATGCCTATATGTAAAGAAGGAAGTAAAATGCATTCAAAATGATCTAAAAGTTCTTCAAAATATTAAAAGTGACCAAAAAATTCCGAAAAATGTAAAAATGACCTATTAGCTCAAAAACGTAAAAAAGTACAATATAAGGAATTATTATTATTTTTTTTTGCGTTGATATTGACATAGAAAGGATTTATATATTAATAGGCATTGCTCTAATGTGAAAAATAAGAAGAGGACTTTTTGTCAACATGCGCCCCCTAATTATGATACAGGTATATTAAGACGATGGTAACAATAATTTGATTTTTATGGTATAAGGACGTTCGTGGAAGAAGTCTAACAATCACAGATTTAATAGGACCTGCTCGGGATTGAACTTAGTTGTCACTAGGGAAATTTATGTACTGACAGCTGTATGCTATATGCCGTGTTATGTTAATATTCACAATGGAAAAATAACTTTTTATTTCCTAAATTATTTTAATGGCACGTGTAACGCTTTTCTCACAAAATCAACTCTGATCATAATAGAATTAAGTTCTACATCCCATCGAAAATGTAATCGATTTATTAAGGAATAATTTATCTGATTTAATGAGCTATAATGTGATTAAAACTACAGTTCATTTTTGTTATTAAATAATATGAGTTGTCATAACGTAAATTACAATACCGACACAGAAAAATCTCTGAGTTATTAATGAAACTAGTGCGGACATATTAGCTGAAGTCACTTCTCACACCATCTGAGAGAATTGCACCTTCCCAGACTTCACTCTGCTTCAGAAGTCTCGTTGTCAAAGTTGGTTCATGTTTTATTCCGCACGTGCGTCTCTTTGTTGAGGATGACTTTAAAAGGCATTTAGAAGTTTTACGTATCCCAAAACTCTTGTGAAACACACAAGAAAAGTATGACGTTCTTAAACTCAGTGCATATCTATTTGCCTTCTCCAAACAAAAGGTTAGAATAGGTTAAGACGTGTGAGTGAAGTTTTCGTTGCAACTTCCTCAACTTATTAAGAAACAGTGCTAGGAATTGAAATACGTTAATTTTGGAAATATTTCACTTCTGTGTTTAGTATTGTTTCATGAATAAGTTACATTCTCAAGTTTCGAGGACAAAGTTATGCACTTATATTTTGTATACGAGAACGAAGTATGGCATGAAACAGGTTGAGCTGAATAATTTCTAACGTTCTACTACTACGCATTTTCGAAAGCCTTAAAGTTTGTGATTTAGGGGAAAATATTGCTGGCAGAGTTTTTCTGTAAGAGAGGTCAGCTTTGGCTTGCAAAAATACAATGTATCTCCTCTTATTTTCTTATTGTTGGATATATAGAAAAGAGGTCGGAAACTGCAGAGTAGGAAAAACAAGGTGGAAAAGCAAGAGAGTGAGTTATACAGTATATTACTGAATTATAAAAGTAATGAGTAAATCATACAGTCGCTTCAGATTAATCCACATTTTAAATAAATTAATACATATAAAACAAACAACATATCTCATTAGCGAATGAAGAAAAGATAATCCCTCAAAATGTAGCAGTTAAATAAAGCCTCCAAGAAATTAATTTTGTTGATAGATCTCTCAATAGACTGGTGGACAAACACTGTTGGAGACAATAATGTTACAACGCCTCAATTGTTGAAGGAGAGTGGTTGTGGTGGTGGTGGTGGTGGTGGTTGTGGTGGTGGTGGTGGTGGTGGTGGTGGTGGTGGTGGTGGTGGTGATGGTAACGATGATCAAATTACATTTATGGATTTTTACTAGAGTCAATATTTTGAACATACCCGATGCTGAGAAAGTGATTTTTAACACGTTCATTTCCACTGCTGTGGAGTAAGGTAACGGTTAGCATGTCAGACCGTGAGCGGACCCGGGTTCAAATCCTTGTTGGGACAAGTTACTTAGGTCAGATTTTTTCGGAGTTTTCTCCTCAACCCATTAAGAGTAAATTGTCGCTTAAGGTGAAAACACTCGTCATCTTTAAAATGTTCGAAATTGAGTTTTTGGTACAGTTGAATTTGTCTAAGTGATGACCTAGAATCTAGATCATATATAGCCAGATTGCTCGGCCTTACAGACTTTGACGGCAACAATTTTTGTCAGGTTTACTATACTCCCATCTAGTAGTTACATAAGGAGTCACGTCATAACTTCCATTTGAATTGCATTAGCGACTGTACTGCCATCTCGTGTTCGTTTACGGCGGACGGGTGGCGATCCTGGCGGTTGTTCTCTTCAAAGTGCTACCGATTTTAACACAGGATTGAGCAATCTGTTATATATGTGATCTGGGGTGATGCGCATTTACCTGAAAAATCTCGTAAACCAACGTTTAATATTAATCCCGGAAGAGTAAAAATTTCAATAACACGTAAGTCGGAAATTTCATTAATGGCGGCAAAGAACAGTTTTTTCGCTCTTCCATAAAATTATGATTTTGTGGGATACGAGCATCTGTACCTTAAGCGACGAAATGCTGGATAACTTGGGGCGCTGGACCTTGGAGACTCATTTTGACTGGCATTATCACCTTCATCTCATTCTGACGCTAGATAACCTTAGCAGTTGATAAAGTGTAGTAAAATAAGTAATTGAAAACATGTTCATCCTTCTGTTCATCACTACACAGTCATTTCTTATTAATTACTAGGTTACGCACAGACAGGATTGTTATGTGTTGACAAAGAGCAGCCGCGGTTCGAGAGGGCGATAGAGTTTGCCTGCTGATCTGGGGCTGATTTTTGGCGTGGGTTCGATACCCGGTTGGGATGATTATATTATTGGTTTTTCCGAGGTTTCCTCAACTGTATGAAAAATGTCACGTAATATCATCGGCCTCATATCTACAAATATCATCTCCAATGTCTCCAATTATATCGAAGCTTAATATAATATAGTACCTGATAAAGAGTCATAAAATAATTGACTAAAAAAGAGGGCTATTAATTGGTGACTATTCACTAAAGCGGGAGCATTTTATATTATCTACATTAAAGACCCGGAAGTTAGAGCAGATCCACAAGAGAAGTCCTGTAAGAGCCGAGCCCGCCTCCTTTTCTAATAAACAGGTTTATTCATATTCCGTATCTACTAATCAAATTTATCTTTAAAGCATAAGGATGAAGTAAGAAATTAAGTTATTACTTGAAGCTTAAATTCTAAAAGTTAAACGATGGTTCACTTTAAAGGAGCTTCCACATTAATGCATAAAAACATTATATATTTGTTAATATTAAGAAGAGGGACAAGGCTAACTGTGGTAACTTTCGAGGAATATCACATTTGTTGA
This sequence comes from Periplaneta americana, assembly GCF_040183065.1. Classification (NCBI taxonomy): domain Eukaryota; kingdom Metazoa; phylum Arthropoda; class Insecta; order Blattodea; family Blattidae; genus Periplaneta; species Periplaneta americana. The sequence continues at coordinate 120,854,471 of NC_091117.1, read as the reverse complement.
CGTCCAATATTCTTTTGAGAAGATTAACTCCGTACGTAGATGAAATCATTGGGGATCGTCAGTGCGGTTTTAGGCGTAATAGATCGAATATGGATAAGATTTTTTGGTATTCGACAGATATTGGAGAAAATATGGGAGTATAAGGGTACAGTACATCAGTTATGCATAGATTTCGGTTAAGAAAGATGTTTTATATAATTGAATTTGGTATTCCCAAGATACTAGTTCGATTAATTAAAATGTATCTCAGTGAAACTTACAGCAGAATCCGTATAGGCCAGTTTCTAACTCATGCTTTTCCAATTCACTGCGGGCTAAAGCAAGTAGATGCACTATCACCTTTACTTTTTAACTTCGCTCTAGAATATGCCATTAGAAAAGTTCTGGATAACAGACAGGGTTTGGAATTGAACGGGTTAGGTACATCAGCTTCTTGTCTATGCGGATGACGTGAATGTGTTAGGACAGAATCCACAAACGATTAGGGAAAACACGGAAATTTTACTTGAAGCAAGTAAAGCGATAGGTTTTGAAGTAAATCCCGAAAAGACAAACTTTATGATTATGTCTCGTGACCAGAATATTGTAAGAAATAAAAATATAAAAATTGCAAATTTATCCTTGAATGAGGTGGAAAAATTCGAATATCTTGGAGCAAGAGTAATAAATATAATTAACACTCGGGAGGAAATTAAACGCAGAATAAATATGGGAAATACCTGTTATTATTCGGTTGAGAAGCTTTTGTCATCTGGTCTGCTGTCAAAAAATCTGAAAGTTAAAATTATAAAACAGTTATATTACCGGTTGTTCTTTATGGTTGTGAAACTTGGACTCTCACTTTGAGAGAGGAACAGAGATTAAGAGTGTTTGGGAATAAGGTTCTTAGGAAAATATTTGGGGCTAAGAGGGATGAAGTTACAGGTGAATGGAGAAAGTTACACAACGGAGAACTGCTCGCATTTTATTCTTTACCTGACATAATTAGGAACATTAAATCTAGACGTTTGAGATGGGCAGGGCATGTAGCACGTACGGGCGAATCCAGAAATACATATAGAGTGTTAGTTACGAGACCGGAGGGAAAAAGACCTTTGGGATGGCCGAGACGTAGATGGGAGGATAATATTAAAATAGATTTGAGGTAGGTGGGATATGAAAATAGAGACTGGATTACTTTTGCACAGGGTAGGGACAGATGGCGGGCTTATGTGAGGGCGACAATGAACCTTCGGGTTCCTTAAAACCATTTGTAAATAAGTAATATTTAAACTGCAGATGCAAAAAAGATGCACCTATAAGTTCATGTAACTCATTTAGGAACATTTTAAAGTGTAAAACATAATTGTTAAGTGCATAGGCGTCTGCCTATTCACTGTTACATTCTATATGAGCTATTCCATCTCAAATCGACATAAATATAGAGAAAATTGACCTTACAATTTCTAAACACAATGAAACTTTTTTTTACGTAGAGAACTGTGATACAATGCTTTGTGCAAAGTTTGAGGCGTCAGAACGTCATAGTGTTTAAATTAAAAATATTTAAATTTACCGTATTTTCATAAAATTAGCAAATTTAAACTGTTGTAGCTCCGAAACCCTTTCATCCAATGATCAAAATCATGGTTTATTTTGATGCTGAGAAATTAAAGTTTATATTGACATATAAAAAGATTTTCTTACTTTTTATGGAAATGGAGAAATTTAGATTTTTCTTCATTAAGACGCCTTTGGCTAGGAAAAAATATTTAAAAAATGTATAGTTAGATTCCGCATTGAAAGTACAAATAAACACATACTTTTACTGATGGTATGTTGATAAGAAAGTATTAAAAATATCAAATAAAGAAAGAACTAACCAGCTGACTGTGAGGCGGGAGCTTAGCCGAGACAAGCAAGGCCAGGAGACAAACACGTGATGTGTCGTCTAGCAGTCATGGCAGGGCTAGCTTTATCACAGGTTTTCATAAACACAGGAGTAAAATGACGCCCAATGCTCGCTTATCTTCAGCTCTCGGCCAGTGCGAGCGGTACTGCGCCGTTCAAGTCTAGGCGTGTGAAAATAATCTATTTAATACCCTCGAAACTTATTGCCGTACCACTAAGCAAACAATGCCGAATCCCTCTTAATAATGCAAGGTTTTTTTCTCAATATTTTTTTACATTTTTAGAAATGATCAAAAAGACTAAAAACAAGTAAAATCAGATTATCTGTCTCTCTGTGTACAATAAAAATAAGGATTACTTCTTCACATAACCTACGAAATGTCAGCGCTGAATGAAATCAGCCCAAGCGGGGATCGAACTCGCGCAAGCGTTCTAACTGACTGAGCCACGGGTGTAAGCTTAATTGATATATATATATATATATATATATATATATATATATATCTGTATATATGTATAATTTTAATGTACCGAAGTACATATGATATTTCCATGCAGATGTTTTGTTATTTGAAGTTTTGAATCAATGAAGAAGTGTGTTGTGTCAGTGAAGTGTGAAGTATGTTTTGTCAGTGAAGTGTGTTGTTTAAGTAAAGCGTGTTGTGTCAGTGAAGTTTTATAGTTCATAGTGGTAGTGCAAAGTATTTTAACAGTGAAATGTTTTTGAAGTGTTAGTGAAATCAGGATAGTATTAGTTCCAGTGCAGTGAGTGAGTTGTCAGCGAAATGAGTGTAGCGCTGAAAGATACTTGTACATGTATGAACATATCATACTCGTGGGTTTTAGTTCGAACTTAGGATTAAAATACAAATTAGATTTACTTTAAATGTTATTTTAAGTGATCATGCTTCATTTAATTTAGGAGGCTCATTATTATTATTATTATTATTATTATTATTATTATTATTAGTATTTATTATTTATTAGTATTATTATTAATTTATTATCAATTGTATTTTTATTAATTGTGTTTATTATTATTATTTGTCATTAATGAATGTAATTACTTACCACTGCCGCCGGGTATTTACCCTTTGCAGTATAAATAAATAAATAAATAAATAAATAAATAAATAAATAAATAAATAAATAAATAAATAAATAAATAAATACATACATACAATTTTTTTATAATCAGTTTATTAAATTGTGACTCGAAATACACGCATAAATTAAATCCTTTACCTGTCATCTAACTATCGGTATGGGGATAAACTGTAATTTTTCTAACTGCACGGATATACTGTACTAAATTTTTATAGTTCCGAAAAATACGCTAACTTCACTTTTACTGTATGTTGTAGGTTAAAGTAGATACATGTAATGCATTTTTTTTTATAAATTTATGTGTTAAAATTACGGTCCTTATCGCCAAGTGAAGACATATTGAGAAGAGTTAATCCCTTTGATAATTGCATTCCAAATATTTCTGCGTCACATTTGCATTATTTGTGGTCAGACGTTAATACAAATGATGAGTAAAATTTGTGTTTTAAAACACAGACGAGTAGGCCCACATCAAGTACATTTTTTTGTAGAAAAAACCTAAGGCTCTCTACGTTTTATATTCGTGACGTCTAGGATACGTAAATGTTACAAAGGAATCTGGATAGATATTTTAAGCATCAACTACCTGAAGACATGATTATACAGATACTGGGTTACAGAAAAACAAATTATAGCTATAGGGCTATTTTGTATTTACTTGGAAAAAGGCTAGACACACATCGGTTTTGGAAAGTCATTGGCATTGTAATATTTTTGTGAGAAGAAGTTTTTTATTGGAAGCATAATTCTGTAAATGATTAATTACTATGACAATTTCCTTTTGTGGAGACACGTTGCGCATCGTCTATTAATTATCTCTTATCACTTCTTTAAATGAAAAGCAATTACGATTTATTGAACTTATCTTAATTAAATATCGAATAAGTGCACACGGACCTCCTCTATGGCATAAATGATAGCGCATGCGATTTACAACCAAGCGGTCATTGGTTCGTTTCCTGGCGTGGTCAGAGATTTATGGAACTGGTTGCTTGTCCTTTGTCTTGTACTTGTCCTGCAACGTCTCTCCGTTAGCCCTGCATCATGCTGACAACACATTGTTGCATAATAAACTGTCCGAAGACAAATTGAAACCTCATAAGTGATACCTAAGTGATACCTCACTCAAGAGGTAAGTAAGCCAGGAGATATGGAGTAGGATGGGATGCTGGAAACTTGTTTTAGTAAAAAACTCTAAATCTATTTTTTATCATCAAAACAAAATTTAAAATAAATAAAGACACAATAAAAACTAAAAGCTCGTTTTTAAACACTTCGTATAATTTTTCTTATCACAGTGATAATGATCCATGACTGAGAATGTTGTACAAAAATTCGTTTCCTAACATCATCTTTGTGTATCACAGATTTAAAACACGGATGTCCCGCGTGTGTAATCGGTTCACTAACCATGCCTCTAATGATGCTTGTGAAGGAAGAGGAAGGAAGCATCAATTCATGGGAAACAATGACACCTTCATGCTCTAACGGAAGTCTGACATTTCATTCAATATATCAGCAAGGAGCTGTTCCCAGCAAAATTGCATTCTATATAGTAACCTGTGCTATTCTTCCAACAAATCCATTTGAATGATAACAATCCATTTTCATTGGCGACATTCCCAAAGGTTGTGACCTAAAAGCCGAACGAATTCTGCCCTCCCCGTTATCTCGGCTGCAAGTCGCTTGTGAATCCTGGGAAAGAAATAGTTTCATTTGCAGTTGTCAGGGATATATAGGAAGGATTAGAGGACTACAGAAGTTGAATGCGTGTAAGCGTGGTTGCTGGGATGAAAGAAGAGTAATTCGCAGATGCGTTTTCTTTATTTTACCGTTGAAAAAAGTTTGTCCTTTGGGAGATGCTTGTAAGTGATAACGAGTCTTGTTGGGAGTAGCATTATTTTATTTAACGAGGCTTTCAACTAAAGATGTTATTCAGTGTCGAAACTGAACGTGAATCAGAAATGGCTGAGAAATTGTGCCTCTATCCCTTTATTTTACGGACTGAATTCTTTTATCTGCCATAATATACTAGGCCAACAAGGGGAATACCACTTTACTTTGCTCAGATACAACGGCCAGCATGGTCACCGCGAAAATATCGATATCAACATGTGTCTTCTTGTACCCTTCTCTTTTCCTTAAGTATATTATTGATTGGCATATCTACTGTGTTCGGATGTAATTTGCGATAGGTAGAAGATGCTTTGGCGAGAAGATTCAAAAGATCGCCATAAAATTATCTTATGGGAGGTTGCTGCATAAATTCACAGCGTTTTGCTGTTAAATCCACATTCAATTATTAATGTATTATAAATGAAATACATAGTCTACATATTATAATGAATAATGTTTTCGACAGCACTGTAGGTTCTGGCAGTTATCCGATTCCACACCTGAAGAAATCTGGTGTTTTGGGGTTGAAGAATTTTAAAGACAATTTTGAAGAGCAGCTTCGTTACTGAAGCATATTTCCTGTAGATTACTGAATAGTGAGCGGAAAATATGAAAAACTGATGGAGCAAATTCAGGATGAGGGTGGATGTGGAATAATCTCCCAACCGAGCTCCTGAATAACTACTTTTGTAATGTTAGCAGTATGCGGGCGTGCATTATCATGCTGCAAAATCATCTGTTGCAGTCTTCCCGGTCGTTTTCTTAAATTGATGCCTCAAGGTGACTACGTTGTTGCCAACAAATCTCAACAGTTTCTTCAGAAGAAACTTTTAATAGATGAAGCCTTCTTTGTCCCACCAGATGCAAAACATTAGCTTGCGTTGATGGATACCAGATTTTGCACAAGGAGTTGCTTTTTTGTGAGGACACATCTAGTCCTTTCTGTTCTTAAAGGACTATTTTTCGTCACCACTAATAGCCAATGTTGATGAGCTAAACGATGACGAGCAAGCAAAGAAGCACATTTGGTAGCACTATGATTTGTGTTGTTTTCGCTCAAACATACGGCACGCACACACCCAGTGTTTTAACTTTGCCCATGTGACATAAATCTGCCGTGATTGATTGCTCACATTGTCATATTGGCCAATTCTTGAGTTTATTGACGTAGATTATCGTGGATTAAAGCGTTTAAACAGTTTTCATCAAAGTCGGACAGTCCTTCTGATTGTGGACATTCGTCATATGGCATCAAAATGGCGCCAATATTAGCAAATATGTCCACTAGGCTATATAAAATCAGTAGGGATTGCGTCTTACGAAAGATTTTTGTATGTCTGTAGTTGAAATGGGAACCAATCCGGTAGGCCTATTTACCTTTAAATAACTATTTTCCTAGCTTATTTTTACGACAATGGAAGCCATTAAAAACTTTGATGAGATTGGCCGGCCCCGGAATTTCAACCCGGGACCTTTAGAATGCAGTATTTTAACTGACCCATCTGGCTCGGTACTGAAATTTTATTTCACTGCAATAACAACTTTTAATGTGTTATAACCAACCGAAATAGTTAATCTGCCCATTGACAGTTAAAAAAAGAAGTTAAATTGATTAACAATCATACAGTACATATCCTGTGAAATACGAATTAAATATTTTACGTACCAGCAATTTCGCCCCCCCCCCCCGTCAACGTATTCCTGTATGTGACTTATACTATGACGATCGTCTGGAAATGTAAATTTTCATATAGATTAGTAAGCGTTATCTCTACCGATTTCAACACTAAATACAACACAACGCTGCAGGATTTCAGAAAAAAAAACATATTTTCGTTTGCGAAAATGCCGATAAGTAGTCTAATAACGATGCATAAGAAACTAGCTCTAAATTGTTATCAGTACACCTCTTTAATTACTAAACACACACATTTATTTGGTGTTAAGTGTCTACAAACTACAACTAATAACAATATCGATATTGTTGGTAATAAAAACCATTATGAATGCATTTGTGAAACTTCGACTCTCACTTTGAGAAGGGAACAGAGTTTAAGGCTGTTCGAGAATAAGGTGCTTAGGAAAATATTTGGAGCTAAGAGGGATGAAGTTACAGCAGAATAGAAAAAGTTACATAACGCAGAACTGCACGCATTGTATTCACCACCTAACATAATTAAGAATATTAAATTCAGACGTTTGAGATGAGCAGGGTATGTAGCACGTATGGGCGAATCCAGAAATGCATATAAAGTGTCAGTTGGGAGGCCTGATGGAAAAAGACGTTTGGGGAGACCGAGACATAGGCGGGAGAATAATATTAAAATTGATTTGAAGGAGGTAGAATGTCATGGTAGGTAGGCTTGCCAACTGTCCCGTACTTCCCGGGACAGTCCGATTTCGACAATTGCGTCCCGCGTCCCGAAATAATTTGCACACATATCAAAATGTCCCGATTTCATGACATATTATACATTCAAAGCTGATTTTCGTTTCTTTCATATTTTTAGATTTAGCAAGGAATCGAAGATATTTCCGCACAGTCTCATATGTGACGAAATGGAGAAATGACTCAAGTACGCATGTTCAAGGCAAAAATTCAATTCTCGTTGATGTGTCAACAGAGTGACGAGTGCATATTACACAAGTTAGGGCAGATTTGTTCACAGGATACTTACTGAAACATATATTTTCTGTGCTCATCTTATGCACTTGACTTTAGTTTGGCGCCATTCAGTATTATGCCCTCTTTGTTCCATTTGATGTGTCATTCATTGGTTCGGCGGAAAAGTGGAAAAAATAGACAAATTTATACAACCACTTCTACCATAGATGTGTATAACAACGAGGATAACAACAAAAACTTGAAAAATACAGTAACCCTCAAGTGTGATAAGATCTGATAGCTCTGGTGATAAATTACGTAAACGTCTCTGTGTTTTCCGAGAAGAGTGGCTGAAATCTTTTGTGTAGGTTGGTTAGGTAAGTTCGTGTTAGATCAGGTTACGTTAAGTTAGGTTAGTAATTACATTAATATGATGGATTCCTAGCTTCAAACGAGTTGACATTCCTTTTATAGGGAATTTACACTGTTTATCAACTTGTTTTGTGGTGATTTTGGTAATTTCTTGTAATTTTTTTATATGTGAATCGAGGTGGTTCTGCTAATATATATAAAAGGAAAAGGTATCCCCGTAACATGCCATGAAGGCATTTGGGGGGCACGGAGGTAGAGCCCCATGCTTTCCATGACCTCGGCACTAGAATGAGGTGGTGTGGTCGGCACCACGCTCGGGCCGCCTTTTACCTCCGGGAAAGACCCAGTACTCAATTTTATAGGAGGCTGAGTGAACCTCGGGGCCGTTCTGAAAGTTTGGCAACGAGGAAAAAATCCTGTCACCACCTGGGATCGAACCCCGGACCTTCCAGTCAACCAGCTGCTCTACCAACTGAGCTACCTGGCCGCCCTCTGTCAATATATATATTATATATATATATATATATATATATATACATACATAAAAAATTCTACTGTTGAATATGTGGATTGATGAGTGGAAATAAATAATCAATACAATGAAACTGTCAGTAAAATTTGTGTCCCTAATTTTTACTTACGAAAGTTGGCAAGGCTAATGGTAGGGACTGGATTAATCTTGCTCATGATAAAGATGGATGGCGGGCTTATGTGAGGGCAGCAATGAATCTCCTGGTTTTCTAAAAGCCATTAGTAAGTATGAATGCATGTACAGCTGTCAAAATAAAAGTGGCCGCTCTCTAGAAATTAAGGGTGCTATTCATAGGCATTTCGCAGCACGCGCTACGAGCGTACTAAGCTAGCCCCGACTATCCACTGGTTACTAGTACAGAATTCAAATCATATCCTATCGCTAACACTGGTTTATGAATACGAAAATCGCTGATCATCCACCGGAGACCCGCCCTAAAAATGTTTATGAATATGGCCCTTAGTTTCCTTCGGGTATCTCCGCTACAATTCGGAGACAGGCGATGTTACATGATGTTGGACTACGTTGCCTGATATCTACAGTTGTAATTAAAGTGTTCTCTGTGTTACAGCTGTAGCGTAATGGTAACGTTTCGGGCTAGCATTCGTGAGGTCATGCCTTCAAACACAACCTACTGCTGTTTATGTTTTTTTCTAAGAGTGAGAGAAAATAAAATTGCTCCTGTCTCTTTTATGACTGTTTTAGTAATTAAACCTACAATGCTCTCCGGTGTGACGCGTCACCCCAGATGACTCCATTTTATGCTGTAGTTTTGTCTAATAATCTAATAATAGCTTGTGTTTACCCCAGGTGACTCCATTTTCTGATGTAGTTTTGTGTAATAATCTAATACTAGCTTGTGCTATTCAAAGACAATAAAAATTTCAATTACCTGTAGTGGAGAGAGGAGAGAAAAGTCGTGGGCGACAACATACCCCAGGTGAGCAGTAATGAGTCCAAGAAAGGTGAGCAGTTCAGGGTTATCATCAGGTTTTTGAATTTATCATTCCATGACTTTTTCATTATTTATTATGATATTATGGTTGCAAATGCAAATAAAGAAAGATTATATTCTCAACAAAATTATCTTTCGTGGCATAAACGAACCAAACTTACTGGCGTCTGTTTTAGACAACTCAAACAATTAAAAGTTAAAAAAGCAAAACAAATAGCCACGATTCAATATTTAGTCCATCTTCCTCCCATCTCAATCATATTTTGCATTCGAGTGGGCATGGAATCGACTAGTGTTTTCAGTTCTCAGCTATGGCATCCCAGGCATCCTGGACGAACTCCCACAAATCATCATGACTCTTGGAGGGGTATTGGGCCACATAAAAAATGCCACTGTTCCTCAAAAATATTCTTAATGAAGCAGTAAAAATCGTTAAGTTTATCAAGTCCAGACCACTAAATTCAAGACTCTTCAAAATCTTTTGTGAGGACATGGGAAGTAATTCTAATTACTCTTTTTTGTAGTGGGAATATACTGTTACTATTTGTGCAATTTCCCCAGAATATTATTCCGAAACTCATTACCGAGTGGAAGTATGCAAAGCATATTGTTTTTAAGGTATTGATATTTACTATCTTTTGCATAGATCTAATAACAAAACATACCCTGAATTTAGTGTGGGTGTAATTTCTTTAATGTGATTTTTCCATTTTAACACATTATCGATTTTGAAGCCAAGAAATTTGGTTCTTGTTGTTTCTAATAGGGAATAATTTTAATTATTGCGCTTGAACTTTGCGAAGTTGAATTTGGAAAGGATTTAAATTGAATTATATTAGTTTTGTTACAATTGAATACTAATTTACTGACTGAGAACCAATCACATATTTTGAGGAGAATTGCCTCTGTTGAAGATTGGAATGTGTTCGAGTTACTGACTGTAATTACTGTACTTGTGTCATCATCATATGATATGGAATGACCTACACCTGTTATTAGGGGGGCAAGATCATTTATGAACACAAGAAAAAATGGGGAACTATTAATAATGGAATTCCTCAATGATCAATATTAGGTCCTCTATGTCAAGGTAGATTGCATAGTTGTATTGATTTCGACTTTCTGTTCCTTATCTATGAGATAGGAGTGAAACCATTGGTGTGCAACGCCTTTAATTTAATAATAACCTAATTTGTCTAGCAGCATTTTATGATTTATACAGTCAAATGGTTTGGATAAATCACAGAAAATCCCTCCAACTTGTAATGTTTTATTAATTGCCTCCAGAATTTTATCAGTTAAATATTGCATTTTCCGTGCCTTTATTTTTCCTAAATCCAAACTGTTCTGGAACTAAAACGTATCTTTCTAAATGATGATATAATCTTTTATACATTACTTTTTCAAAGATTTTGGAGAAGACTGGTAGAAGTGATATGGGTCTGTAATTTTCTGGAGACGTTGTTTCTCCCTTTTTGAAGATAGGAATAATCACTGAATATTTTAATATCTCGGGAAATATACCGTTGAACATTGAATAGTTACATAAATAACTTAGTGGCCCAGCTATAATATGTGAACTCCCTTATAATATTTTGCTTGTTATTTCATCATACCCTGAGGAGTTTTTTGACTCTAGATTTTTAATAATTGCAATTATTTCTTGTTTGTTGGAAATATTAGAATATTTGGGATTTTTTTTCGGAAAAAATTGTGTTAAAAATTCTAAACTGTTAGTAACATTATCTTGGAGGATGTCGAGGTTATAAGTTATTGTAAGAAATTAATATTTGTTAAACATATATTTGCAATTTCATTTGGGTCTGACGTTTTTGTATTCTTAGATATAAGAGTTTAGATTGTTACTTTACATTTTAATCGTCCACTTTCCTTTTTAATTACATTCCAAGTTGTTTTGATTTTATTATCAGAGTTTTGTATTGTTGTACAATAGTGTAATTCTTTAGCTTTTTGGATAACTTCGTGTAATATTTTTGAATAAATTGTATAGTGTTGTTTTAAGTTTGTATCATTACTATTTCTGCTCTGTATGTATAATGATTTCTTGGTTTTGCAAGAGAATTTAGTACCTTGTGTGATCCATCTACTGTGGCATATTGCTTCATTTTTATACTTTACAGGAAAACTGGATTAAAAAATAGTTAGAAAAGTTTTATGAAACTTGTTGAATTTACTGTTCATGTCACTTTGACTATATACTGATTCTCATGTTTCATTTTTGAGATTTATTTCAAAATTATTTAATGATTTTCTGTTTATATTTCTGAATCTCACTTTAGTTGTTTTTTTATGATGTGTTAATATTTATATTTAGGAATTGAGCATCATGATACGAAGGACCATTAATTATTGTTTTTTTTAGATATACTTATTCTTTCTTCTCCAATAAATATGTTGTCTATTGCAGTAGCTGAATCCCCTTGTATTCTGGTCTGAAAGTTTACCGTGTAAATTAAATTGTAAGATATTAGCAATGAATTTAGTTGATCTTTCCTATTGCTTTCTGTTAGATAAATCGGCATTGATGTCTCCGCAAATAATGCATTCACGTTTCAGTTTCTGTAAGTATTCCAGTTTCTTTTCCAACAAATGAATAAACTTTTCGTCGTCTCCAGATTGTGCCCTATATAGACATATTATAATGAAATTATATGTTTCATTTTCTAATTCAACAGCACAAATTTCTAAATCCCTGTATTTGCAAAAATGTGAAAGATCAATAATTTGTAAATTAAGCTTAGATTATACACTCACGCCTCCATCCTCAAGAGTTTGTCTGCAGTAACTAGCACCTAATTTATATCCTTCCAGTGAGAGAGAGAATATTTCCTGTTGTTTCATATAGTGTTCGGTAATACATAGCACATTCGGATTTAAATGTTCGGAATCTAAGAATGCAAGGAGTTCATCAGTCTTATTTCTTACACTTCTTATATTCTGATGGAATACACTGAATATTGTTTGCATTACGATTTGTTGATTTTGCTTATTATTATCATTATTATTATTATTATTATTATTATTATTATTACTTTGCCTTTTTTATTTAGCCTAAAAAAGACAAGCCCTTAGACAAATTAGCCTACAACAGGAATTTTATTGTCACACTTGCCATGGTTACATTCTAGACTGCCAGCAATGAGACGCGTTAGCGAGTCCTTGCCTCAAGAATTCAAATGCAGTCCAATTGCATCTCTGATACCTTTTCCCTTCCTGAAGCCAAACTGCTCCTCTTTCAACTGCTCTTTCATCTTGGAATATAAACGTAGATTCAGTATTCGCAGAAGAATCTTCACCGAGTGTGATATTAGGCTGATAGTCCTGAACTCGTTACATTTCTTGGCATTATTTCTCTTCGCTACTGGAAGCAACACTGTCTCCGTAAAATCTTCAGGCCAATCGCCTTGCTTATATATTTCGTTGCATAATGAGAAAATTTCCTTCTTTTCTTCACCCAAGAACTTCACTAATTCAATGGGAATTCCACCCACACCTGTTGCTCTTCCATTCTTCATTTCCCTAAGCGCTAGTTCAACTTCTTCCATTAAAATAGAACATTCTTTTTCATCTTCTCATACGGCTGCTTCGTCTTCTATAGCCAAATCATCTGGAGATTCCCTGTCTCACATCAATCTTCTACATATTTCGTCCATCTGTTCAATATCCCTGGTCTGTCTGTTATTTCATTTCGATTTCTTCCTCTATCAACCACATGGATTTGCTTTTCTTATTTGTGAAGTCCAAACATTTTATTTCGCGGTAAATTAAATCTTATCTTCCTTTTCTCTCTAGATCCTCCATTTCTTTACATTTCTCTTTCATCCAATCTTCCTTCGCCTTATCACTTTCTCTTCTTAGTTCATTATTAAGTTTCCTGTAGTTTCTTGTACCTTCCTCTGTGTTGATGTTTTTCCATTTACTCCTTTCCTCCATCTTTTCCAAAATTTTCCCTGTGACGTTAGAGAATATTCCTGAAATTTACAACGAAATATGTCAGTCTGAAATTACATTTTATAATTTTGACTAAAATTTCCGTTACTTTAACTGCATTTAGGGAATTCTCATTCCTAACTTGTTATGCCACGAACAAACTATGAAGGAAACAAAATAAAGAGCGTTCCTATGCAGATCGATCCCGATTCGTCATGTTCCGTTGTCTTATACGACATTAATGTGGAGCGTCCGTCCAGAGGAAACTAGATAGATAGATATATGGATTTATTGAGCAATATTATGCATACAGATGTATTACATTGTCAGAATTTTCTCTTAAATCCTATACACGGGTCTTCTGACCGTACGTGCTGTGTAAAAAAGCCCTACTTTGTAGGTTTCACCCCCCCTCACCTATGATTAGATCCAACCACTCTCCAAAAGAACACACAGATTAAAATGAAAATAGCACAAACAAAACACATTATATAATATATCCTAACCTAAAACAGGCGTAAATGTGTATAATTGAGTAGTTATCATTATCCCTTCGTCAGTTCGCATCACACACTTCAACAAGTTCTAATCTGTCTCGCCTTCAAGAGGAACAATCCAGTCTTTTGTTCGCATTCTCTATTCCCCATGAGGTCAAGAAATGCAAGCTAACTCCTACTCTGACTTAGAATCGAGGGTTGTAGATATTTTCTCCAGATACTAAGCGATACTAAGGGTGGAGTGGGACCGCTCTGCATAGGGAAGCCTGAACGGACCTATCCGTACGCCGGCGTACGACCACTCGCGTACGACAGAGTTTGTTAGGTAGGGGCTGGAGTGGCACCGGTTTACGTAGGAACGCTATGTACATGTTTAATGCATTATTTAAGGAAGCTGTATGTGCAGCATCGATGGAATATTGGTGATAATGAGATAGTATTTGGTGAAGAATTCATCATGGGATTAGTTTACATTTGCCAACCCAACCAGATAATCAGCCCAAGAGGGATTTAAACTCGCGCCAGAGCGCAGCCTCAGATCTGCAGCTACGCAGGTTACACAGATAGAATAAACCTAAGCACCTGCAGTGTTGAATGCAGCACCGGCATCTCCTCAGACACATGACAGCGTGACAGTCGCTGCACTATCTCCAGCTCCTTGTTTTCCTACCCGTTTTATATTGAGAAGTGCCTAAAGTTAAATTTTAAAGTTTCACGGGCCCGTGTGCCTTCACGTTATTGTGATCCTTGTCGTTGTAAAGTATGTCCCAAGGCAGCGAAAGAAAGAGATGGAGATAGATTCCACGTCATGTCTTAGTTTGACAGCGTACAATTTCCCCAGCGGCTATGTGGTTTAGTTGGTATTCAGAAAGTCTGCTCTTGGGTGTCAACATAACAGAACGTAACCCTGGGCTTCCAGTCGTCCTACTTACAACAGTACAGTCTTCACAAATGCGAGGAAAGACGCCCCAAGATAACGCGAAACAGTAGGCTACCAGCAAGCAGGATTGCGTTTAATTTCCTGACATCTATTCCCAATGCGGGAAATTAACATGTTGTTCTTGTGTCTTGGTAGCTCATTTGGCAGAGCACTGACTTACGATCACTCGGGTTCGAATCCCGATGATAACAGGGCAGTACTTGTGGTGAACAAAGCCAAGGTTCTTGAGGGTTTTTCTAAGAATTCTCCCGTTTCCCTCTATTTCACCGTCACTCTCCATTTCAATGTTCATTAGCATCATTATAAACGGTGACGGCGTGATGTACTAGTAGTATTGCGACTAAAGTACAGATGGCTTCAGTCTGAGGCGGCTTAGCCAGCGAATATGGATTATATAGAATGGACACTGAGTGAATTTTCCCGTGTTTTGTTTCTGTGTGCGTCGGCGTTTAGTTCCACTTTCAAGCGCTAGAGATTAGTGTAATCGAGGACACGCTAAGATAATAAATGAGAGTAGAGCTGAGACACAGGATTCAAACATCGCCTACCTTATTGCATAATCCAGTAAAGCTTTGCTTCAAATAAATTCAAGTTAACAGCTTTTCCTTATTTCTCAGTGACAAACTAGTTGTAATAATACTTTTTATATTTTAGATATAATAAATTATATTATAAAATAATATAATACATTATAAAATTATGTATAACATTTGTTTAATATTTGTATACAATATAATTTAGGTATATGGTTTTACTTCTCATAAGAGTTTTGTTTTTCCATTTCCAGTGCTATCAAATCATTACGTATTTTAATTATTGTTGTTGGGGTCAACGTCTCAACTCTCATTATAAAGGAACTCTAGAGTTAATGACGGATTTATTATTTCATGAGCCCAATTTATTTTATTTGAGTACATAATGTACCTAAGTGTATTAATAAATAAATTAATTAATTAATAAATAACAATAATAATAATAATAATAATAATAATGACAATAATAATAATAATAATAATAATAATAATAATAATAATTATTATTATTATTATTATTATTATTATTATTATTATTATTATTATGTGTTGTATTTCCGCTGTGTCGACTGCTAGCTGACGTGATGTCAGTGCCAACTCCTGGGAGAAAGCAGAAATTCACGCTCAAAATGGTTTGAAGGTCATTGAAATCAGTCCTGCTACATCAAAGATACCGATGCGAAGTGTCTATACTGTATAATTATCTATACGCTGGCTTAGCAGGCTTACCGTTTTCGTGGGGGGGAGCGGAAGGGCAATGGGATTTCTCCGGAACCTTAAGGCCATTTGTCCATGAGGCGTCGCTTCATAGATTGGTCAGCGTAGCGTCATTCTAATTCGTTGCAGCTACGAAATCGCTACGTCCGCGTACAACAATCGACTTTTATCTAGTAACAAGAAATCGAGCGATGAAGAAGTTTTGGTCTTCCATACTTATTGCCACATTTGGAACCCCAGACGAAGAAAGGTCTGGGTCCAACCGTGTACAGATAGAAATATTAATTGAATGCTGTTTGCAGCAGCTAAGCAATTATCTGAGAATGATGACAAATTTAAAACATTACCTATACAGAAAGAGAAAGATGCTTACCATGAATTGGTGTAAATCCTAGGGCTTTATTATACAGACATCATTTTATTTTTACTTCAATTTTTATTGTACCTGAGTTTTTGAATGTAGTTCACACCCACCCCTTCTACTAACGATGTTCAACCATCCTGCACACAGAACCAATACCGCATATACAATCATAGTAGCCTTACGGTCATAGTAAACAATATGTTCCAAAAATATCTTCGCGTTTTCCAGTGACGAAAGAGCTTTCATTATTGCATCATTTTCGCACAAGTAAATCGTCCACTTGCCTACATCGCATCCCGGTTTCCCCCACCTGCTTCTATTCGCGTCTATATAAAGGCTAGTGGCTGGGCTGTCTTAGGTCTTTTCTGAGAACATTAATTTCTGTTGGGACTTGGACGTTTACGTATTATTATACCCATACAACTGTTTAAAATAGCTTAAATAAAAGGGTCTCGTTAAGTAATTAACTGTCACGTGATTTCCCCCCTTCCTACGACCCTGCGACATAACCACTTGGACGGACAGTAGATTGCATGTCTGAGTAATTTTATCTTTTCGGATCGGGCAGAAGTGAAGATTGAATTTACACTACGTAAGGTACTCTTTTACAGAGTAGGTACAGAATTATTTCAACATGAATTACTAGTACGAAGGACGAAATAGGTAATTGGAATTTCACACATTAGAACTGAAGCTTGTATCGAAATGAACGGCCACCATTTTCAAAAATGTATTTAAATATCCATATTATGATTATTTTTCAATTTAACTTCATTCTATTGTGTAGACTAATGTGCTTAGACAGTATAATATACACTGCATAATGAATACGTCCGCATGGAAAGCTCAGTTTGTGAGTAAAAACACTCATTGTTAATACTGTACTGTAGGCCTATTTTGATTAAACAAAAACCTAATGAAAATTATCAAACTCAAAAGCGTGATATTTCCTAGTTTACGTAAGTGGATGAACTATTTTTCCACCCTCCTATACCTAGTAAAGTGATTTGTTTGTATTTTACGCCAGTGTCATCGAACTCCAGTCGTGGAAGGGGATAGCAAACGGTGTTTCCTGTTCTCAACCGTTGTTCGAAAGGTATAGCCAGGTTAATATTATAAATGTTAATAAAAATAAAATGATGTCCCTGTACGAAGGTAGAATATAAATATGCGGATATGTGTTACTCTCGAAGAAAGAATTCGAGACTTCAGTCCAATCTCTCTATGTAACATCTAGAAGAATTTGATATTAGATGGTTATAGAAACAGGGATATCTTTACACAACATGAAAAAAAGCGCAGAATTATTTTCTCTTTTTTACTTTTCTTTAATTTTTAGTAGGTTATTTTACGACGCTTTATCAACAGCTTAGGTTATTTAGCGTCTGAATGTTATGTGTTATGTTTTATTTAACGACGCTCGCAACTGCAGAGGTTATATCAGCGTCGCCGAATGTGCCGGAATTTTGTTCCGCAGGAGTTCTTTTACATGCCAGTAAATCTACAGACATGAGGCTGTCGCATTTAAACACACTTAAATGCCATCGACATGGCCCGGGATCGAACCCGCAACCTTGGGCATAGAAGGCCAGCGCTATACCAACTCGCCAACCAGGCCGACAGCATCTGAATGATATGAAGGTAATAATGCCGGTGAAATGAGTCCAAGGTCCAACACCGAAAGTTACCCAGCATTTGCTCATATTTGGTTGAGGGAAAACCCCGGAAAAAACCTCAACCAGGTAACTTGCCCCGACCGGGAATCGAACCCGGGCCACCCGGGCGCTAACCGTTATTCCACAGGTGTGGACTCTCTTTTTGATTACTCCAGAAAAAAAAACAAATGAAACGCGCATACCGCCATTGTCTTTTTTTTTATCCAACGCCACCAGGTTGTCTTTTTCGACATTTCTGATCTTCTCTCCTGGCAGTGGCTTCGTTGTAACCCACTTTTGAGGTTGGGGCGCCTGGAAGGCAGAGTTACATTACCCCAGTGATATGATAGGATGATTATGATAATATGGTGCCAGGAGAGGTCTTAAATCTAAACTTAATCGAAATTCCAGACCATGGATTAACACAGGAATAATCACCGCCGTGGTCTAAAAGGAAATAAATCCTAGTTGGCCATGCATGTTTGCCTCCTAGCTGCGACATTGCGACATTGCAGTACTCCTGGCTGCATGTAGCTTGTATGCAGCGACGAAAGCGTGATGTGAACCTGTAGCATCCAGTATGAATACTCATTTAATAACATTGGCCGCTACATAAAAGCTTCAAGCAAGGGACAATCGTTCTGAGACGAATATATGAAATGACGCCTAAGCTTACAAGGCTGAATCGACAGAATGATGACATCACATAAGAGAATCACGATATTTACAGTGAAAGCGGCCGTTCGGACTTCAACAAACATTACTAAGCAAAGGAATGTACGGCAAAGTAAGCCATACAAAGCATTTTTGTTTCCCAATCAAATACAGCGTTTTCCTTAAAGCGATACATAACAGGACATGTAATCAAGAAAGGAACTCAAGTGAAAGTGCGTCTCCTCGCGTGATTTCGTCACGGGAAGTTTTCGTAGCCGTACATGGTAATGCTTTAGACATAAGTTACTAACTTAAACCACGCCCTGATGGAATATATATTATAGAAAGTGTAATGCATAGTGTTTTTGTGTGACATTTCACTGGAATTTCTCATTGTAACTTGGACCCATAAAATAGTGTATTCCAATAGGCGCAGTTTGAAGTCAGTTCCTTGGCCAAAGAATTAGCCTCCTCATTAAACATGTGTCCATAAATTCAAGAGAAGATGTTTTTATTATCTGGCTTAGTATATTTCTATTTCCTTCATCACCTTGAAAGTAATCCTACATGATTTTAGATAAGCTGTCTGAGAATTATATTCGTATATGTTCACATTTATACAGTGTATAATCAGGTTGAACTAGCATGGAAAATTTTTGCATTTACGTAATTCAAATAAAAGGAAACCTAGACATGAGTATTAGTCAACTGACAACCCTGAATTTTCTATTTTGAACCACTGGTGTGCAGATTAATCAAACTGTCGTCGATGGCGAACACGTAGTTGGCACAACTTTCAGTGCATGCATTGCATTGTGGGATACAGTGCACAACAGCGTCACACTCCCCTACGCCATGAAATTATTGTCTCTAATACAAAATGTTTTCCGTAGTCTACAGTATTAACCTACTTTGCTTATACTGGGTCTGGTTAATATTAAAGGAAAGAAACAGGCAAAATTGACAGCGTGTTTGTCCCTTAGAATGAAATCCAAATGTGATGTAGTTTTTGTCTTATTGTTATGTCAGAGTACAGTTCATTTGGAACATTCCGTACCTGTCTGGCGACGTCAGTCTAGATCAGGGATCATCAACTCGGCCGAAAGCGAGCATGGGCGCTCAATACTACTCCCGTGCAGGGTAAGCGGGCATTACCTCATTCTCGGCATTATGCAACTCTATCTCCCGTTCAGTAGAGACTTTTGACAAAAGTTAGCGTCAATGTTGAATAGAAGTAGTAAGCCTATGTCTCAACGATCGTTGTATCCTTCAGGAGGAATTTCATTCACGATTTCAAGACTTGAACGTATGGAGTCAGATTTTAAGATTTTCATAGCATAATGTTGCAGAAAGTCGTTTTCTTTCCGGAAACTTTCCGAGTGCTCCAATTCCAAGAAAGTATTAGTTCCAAAGAACAGTTCCGAAATAATAGCAAGCGTCTGAAAACGTAATAATTACAAAAAATATTACATTGTTTCAGAATTAGTTCCGTTTTAAAAAATCTTAGACCATAATGTAATTCGAACCACGGCAGCTGTTATAGTCAGGTGTAAGTGCAGTCATTTATACATACTATAAAACATCGCAAGATTTGATCATTCCTTCTGCTAAATAAAGGAAATTACTACAGTACTACGTAATATTAATCTCTATTAAAACTTTATATTTTATTTGTAATAAACATTGAGGTTAGTTGGGCTACATTTGCATTGTTATGTTATCATATACAAATTGTAGAACACAATATAATGAGCTATATAAATTTGTATAATTATTTAATTGGATATAATAAAACAATGATTTTGGAAAAGTAATAATAGACAGAATCTTACAAATTTGAAATTTCATTTATTCTTGTTGCTATATTAATAAGAAACGATGTAAATGAAGCTGATTAGTCAATAAAACTGAATATTTAATAATGAAATGCGCCCTGCAAATTCATTGGCGTCAATAATTTCGCGCTCCCCCATCATGCTCACCTATGAAGGAACTACTGTATATCCAGGGCCAATACTTTGGCTAGAACTGTTATGGTTGGTGGATGAAAAGAGGATCCAAAAATCCCGAAAAATCGCTGTCGTTGTTGAGTAAACTTCTATTATTGTTTCACAAATAGTAGCAATATTAATTTTTACTCTATTTCTTTCATAAACAATTTATAGTTTCTCATTTCAATTATTTATCTCCTTCAAACCTAAAATAGTACCATTAATTATGTTCATGGTTTAGTTAATGCATGTATGTAGTGGCAATCAGTGTTTAATGTAGAACTACAAACAGTGTTTTTATTAATTTGAATATTAAGTATTTAATTGAAATTGTGCCAGTAATATGTAACAATTGTACTGCACCTATTTAATATCTTACTCTGTTTGATATACCTACGTAATATAGAAAATATATTATATTGTGATAATAAAGTTAATGTTCATTCATTCATTCATTCATTCAAATCGTGTCCAATGTCTTGCTCATTAAAAAACAGAAGCACAGACACCGCCACTGCACGGAACATCTGCTCCGAACCCACACACTCGATTGTCCGGAGCAAGCGGGCGAGCTAGGGAGATGCACAGTGGAAATCAGTTGATGACCACTGCTCTATATTCTCATTCTCTGACATTCAACATTTCAACCAACGCTTCCGAAAGCCATTCACACTAACATTGATATAATGAACTTTAGTACTGGTTTTAGGGTAGTATACATAATTCAAGGATGCATAGTAGCATTGTACTACGTTCACAACATCTGTAGAATGGTCGCCAATGCTACGAATTTCTATAAACAAGCGCAGTTCACACTGATACAGCGCTGATGGTACTTTTCATTAACAATGGAAACTTTTTCATCCATCATATCAAAACCCCTTAATAAAGTTTTGCATAATCGTAGGTAATGCAAAAGTCAAGTAGTCTGCAAAAATACAACACACAACATAGACAAATGAAGGGCGCTAAACCAAAACGCTGTAAGTGCCAAACTTCCCGATATGCGTTTTATTCGTTCTTGACGTTGTACGTACCGTCCTTCACTTGCACTAGCAAAGGCGACGCGGTTGAAGTGCTCCTTCAGGGGGAAATTATGTTGTGTCAACCAGAACGATTCAAGTGCCAATGCAAGTACCGGTAGCTCCCACATTGCGTTCCTAAGCCTGCAGCTATGGCTGACGGGGAAAGGTCTGTGTCTCCCCATAGGAGGAAAAAACGTAGTTTAAAGCATCATTCATGGAAGAAGAACGTGCGTGAATTGCAGAGAAATACTGAAATGGCGTACACTTCACCGAAAATAAACTCGTCTTATCTCCACAACAACCGAGAGAAGTCGTAGCCGTGTCGAAGCTCCTCACGTCAGAAACGTATGTAGTTTATTACGATTTACAGCAACAAATGTATCTGCCACATTTGACGCATTCGCAAATGTACTACAGCCGCCAGTTAGCGTTTGTCAACCTGGGAATCTATTTTGAAGACGAAGAGAGAGGTATCATATTCTTCTGGGATGAAACTGCAACCGACGAAGAGCAGCTAAAATCGCATCTTTTTTGTATACATTTTTGATGACAAAGGCTTTGGAGCTAAATCCAAAACAAAAATTAGTGTTGTGGTCCGATTACTGCTGCGGGCAGAACAAGAACAAAGGAATGCTACTATGATGCTGACACTTGTGGCAAAGGGGTACTTCACGAAAATTACCCACAAGTTCCCAATACGTGAACACATTCCTGTCTTGTGATCGAGACTTTGCATTGATCGAAAAATTTAAAAGAGGAAAAAGCCATTAATTCCCCGAGACCTTGTTGAAATAATAGCTCATGCAAACCAAAATCATCCATTTTTAGTAGTTAAAAAGACAGAGCTCTTTGACTGGATGGAAGTAGCAAACAAACTTGTGAATACCAAGAAAATGAATATTTGCAAAGCGACCATGATAAAAGTTACTCAAAACTTTGGTATTGTTCAGGTAAAGAAATGCTATTCATCTTTAGGTGTGTAGTCTCAGGTTCCTGTACTCAAGAAAAATGTGTCAGAGGAACGTTTTCGTAACATGAACTTGGAAATGAAGGAAAACATATTAGCATCAAAACTAAAGATGGAGGACATCAGCGCCATGCTACCATACCTGCCAAATGATGAGAAGTTCTATTATGTACGTTTGCTTGTGTTGTAATTAACTTGCCTGTTTCGTTAGCTTATTTAATTGGTTTTTTGGAGTGGAATTTTTATGGCACTTAAAATGTTTTGTTAATTTGAACAAATTAAAAAAATTTTATAGCTTAGACTAAATTTTTGTTTAAGCTCAGGACGTTACAGTTTTGTGTATTTGTACTTACTGCTTCCAATTATCAATAAACGCTTGTGAAAACATTGTGCATTTTTGTGTTGGTGTTGTTACGTTTTTCTTGTTTCCTGTAAAATATATTTCATTCATGATTTCAAGACTTGAACGTATGGAGTCGGATTTTTAAGATTTTCATAGCCTAGTGTTGGAGAGAGTCGTTTTCTTTCAGGAACTTTTCCGAGTGCTCCGATTCCAAGATACGTTATTAATTATTACATAAGGATTCTGAAACTAGTAACGAAAACGGTCTGCTATGAAAATATGAAATAGACTCTATCATAACTAATATCAGCGTTCAGGTCGTTATCAGTCTGTGTGTCTCCGTGGCTGATGAATCTGTTGTGATGAATGATGTGAAAATCTCTTCCAGTACGTCTTTCTTTCTCGAGCTGTGTTATGACATATTTATGACGTGTGCACAATAACCCTCAAGAAACTTGTGTTCCTAGGAAGATTCTATTGAATTGTTAGGTAGTTGCTATGATAAATAAATAAATAAATAAATAAATAAATAAATAAATAAATAAAT
Source organism: Periplaneta americana (assembly GCF_040183065.1). Taxonomy (NCBI): domain Eukaryota; kingdom Metazoa; phylum Arthropoda; class Insecta; order Blattodea; family Blattidae; genus Periplaneta; species Periplaneta americana. The sequence continues at coordinate 120,830,930 of NC_091117.1, read as the reverse complement.
AAATAAATAAGTAAATAAATAAGTAAATAAATAAATACATAAATACACAAATAATAAATAAATACATAACTAAATAGCTTAATAGACAATTATAAGCAAATATAAATAAATAGAAACAAATAGGCTATATATATATATACTGAATGTATAAGTAAATAAATAAATAAATAAATGAATACAAATGGGTAAATGGCAAAGTAAGTAAATAAATAAATAAATAAATATACAAATACGATTATGAATAATAAAATATTTTGTCACTAATTTGTTCGTTCTTCTTATGAGCTCATCAACACAACATCGGATTACCTGTAGACGGTTTGTAGAACATAATATGGTATGGAATGGAATGTACGGGAGGACAGCACTATGTCCCAGCACTGTGACCTGTTACGATCTATTGCGCTAACCTTCAAGGTAGGCGTATTCCCAAACACACCTGCTGACTACACTAAGGTTCGTTGCGTACCCAGATTTCGAGCAGGCAACACCCCCTTCTCGTCCCTAGACCAGCCCCCTTCGTGCGCCGCCAACCGGTGCGGCGATTGGGATATGCTATGGAATAACGACGAAACGGAGAAATGGTGACGAAAGGAAGAAATGGTGGCGAAACGGAGAAATGGTGACGGAATGATATAGATGCCTAATATGGGAAAAATAGGATAACCTCGAGAAAAATCCCAACTGCGACTTTGTCCGGCACAGGCTGACCGGGACTCGAACCCAGTCCGTCTGCGTGACAGGCTGAGGTCTGACCACTCAGCCACCGCAGGGGATAACATATATGGTACGTAAGATTTGACGATAAGCTTATTTCATTTAAGGTTCTCATAGCAGGTAGGGCTACCATGAAATAACACTTCCCTTACTTCAGACACCGCATTTAGCCCTTCCATGCCGGACTGTGAAATTAACAGTTCCTTAACATCATTACGTGTCCCTATCTGGTATTATGTGGTGTACTCTCATTTCCCCACACGACAGCAAGGCGCCAGCGTCGCGAGACGAATTTAATTTCTAGGGAGAGAAAGAGCGGTAAGAGAAAAAGTGAAAGAATTCGTTACTGCGAATCGGGAAATTACCAAACAATGCAAGAATCAGTGTTAGGCATTGGCGGCTCGTGAGAAAATATTACACGTGTTCACAATTTTGTGTTCCAAAACCGAAGAGAATTTTAAATCGTACGTTTATATGAAATGTTATGATTCCAATATTTCACTGTCGAAAAAATCGTGTATAAGCTCAATCTTTTTATTTCCAATTTTTCCTAGTAAGTCAATTTACCAAGTTCTTCATGTTAAAAATTGCTTGAACAGATTCATTGTTTATGTTTGTTAAAAATTAACACACACCACAATACTTACCGTTATTTAAAAAAGCGAGCTCTGTGCAATACCGGTATATTTTGGTTCACAACACACTGATACACTATAGCCTATACCACTACTGTAATCCCATTCTCATAGATTGATTACTATAAATACATGACAGTAAATATTATTCTTAAATATTATGCACCAGTATACAGATACTTAAATTCATAACACTATCATAGTCTGCCAGCACGTGTTTGAAAGCTACACTATGCTGTTATGTTAACACTAAAGTATAGTAATTCACGAACTACACTCTCGTAGCAGCACTGTACACAAAGTAAACGTTCCTACAGTGAGAAATGCTGACACCTACAGGCTAAAATACAGACTATTAAATTCCCTTTCTCGAAATATAGCATGTAAAAAATAGGCATCGATGCACCTAACATCTGTAGGCTAGATTCACTGTTCACTTAACGCTTTGTGCTCTTGACGAGTCATAAGCAGCCAGCTAAAGACAATTTTGTCCCGCGCATGCGTGTAATTCCTATAACCTCCTTGCAAAGAGCACGGCTTATAAGTGAACACATGTTGCCATGTTTACATAAGTTCATGCAAGATGCGGGAAGTTTAAAATATTCCATTCTGATATTATACATACGGTATTAAATAACCAAACTAGTCGTGCTCTAATGGAAACAAGGTGTTCACGTGCTCGTGTGCTCTTATTGACGCACTGATGTTAGGTAAAACTACTTTAATTCCGTCGTGTTGTTGTGAGCAGCACATTTTTTATTTCCTGTGTTGTGGGTAGAGGCTTGTTTTAATTCCTGTACTGCGTTGTTTCGAATGGACTGTGGCAATAATTAATTACTCTACTTCTTGCTGTGTTCCACTTCGAAGATTTCATTCACTTCATCTATTAGGTAGCTAGCAGTTGTCTACAGTTCTGAATGAATGTACAGGGAGACGTTAATAATGTCCACTTAATTATTTTTATTGATGATGATGATGATGATGATGATGATGGATATCCAAGAGAAGCGTGGCTGTTTTTTCGAATGCCGGACACACATTAAAGCTCATATTGGTCCATTATACGCCCTACATACAGTGTAATGGCTTTTCAGTTCGACAGAGGACTTGAATGGTAATTGTAAATTCGAAGCTGACAGGCGGGCATTCCTGTCACAGCCCGAAAGTGTCAGGTCCCATTCCAAAACGAATACCTGATAAACCGCAGAGCCCAGAGTCCGAACTCTTAAACCCTATATGAGCATCGGAGATGCCTACTGCAACCAAGACTTAACCCCAACTTATTTTCACTACTGAAGATAGCCGCCGGCGTTTGTCTGCCGATCCGGAGTTGTTCTCGGACGTTGATTCCATTCCCGCTTGGGCTAATTACCTGATTTGTTTTTTCCGAGGTTTTCTCCAACTGTAAAGAGAATGTCAGGTAATTTATGGCAAACCCTCGACCTCATCTCGCTAAATACCATTTCGCTATCACGAATTACATCGACGCTAAATAACCTAGTAGTTGATACAGCGAAGATAATTAACCAAATAAAAAACAAGATATTGCAAATAATAGATTAAAAGAGAAGGAGATGGAGAATGTTAGTGTAATGAAGGACGGAAACAAGAGTTCCCCGAGAAAATACTTTACGTCTGTATTGTCAATCACAAATTCCATCACGATCAAGCCCGGGATCGAACCTGTGCTGCCTGAATGGACAACCAGCCTCCTAGCAATGAATCACAGATGCGGTGAGGAGAACGAAGAGTGTTGCAACGGAAGTGGTCTGAGGAATTCTGCACAGCACAATCGTTTTGAGTATTATAATTCTTCTTCTTGGGTTGTAGGGAAATTAAAAGTATTCGTCTGAGATTGAAAGTTGTTTTTTGTTTTTTTTTTTTTTGTTTGTTTGTTTGTTTTTTTTTTTTAACGGTTCATGGTTTCTTTGAACTCTACATACATTCTTGCGGCTTCATTATTTAATAACACAATTTAATTTGTTTTACATTTGTGCATCTTTTAATTAGATTTTTGCACTGATAAGCCTGATAATATAACAAAAAGCTTCTAATTGACGGGTTCAGAGCCATAGTGGGCCAAGCCTCATTTATTAAAAACGGAGAGAGCAAGGGTTAAAGTTAAGTGAATACCATAGTTTAATGAAGATTCACATATCATTTAGTTTTAATGCGTATACTTTATATTACTTGCTATATATTTCCATTGAATTATGGTAATAACTTCATTTGAACCCTTGTTTTATACAATTTTAGTAAATGGAGCTTCGCCCACTATGGTTCTGAACCCTTCAATTAGTCTATATGAAAAAATATTTGGGTGTACTAACGCTTGCTGACAGGTCCGCCATATTCTTAACTAGCCTATACAAATAGGTGAGAGACTCTTTTTTCCACTCATATCAATATAACTTAGACATTACGAAAGTTTCACGCTAGTGTACACTCGAATCTGTGACAGGTTAGGTTAGTTTAGCCTATTGGTATGCCTTGCATATACGAATCTGTGACAGATTAATTTAGGTTAATTTAGGTTTTTGTTATGCGTTGAATAAAGGTTTTTTTTGGTATATATAAAGCTAGTTTTCGTAAGGTCGAGGATTAGTGACATATTAGGTTAGGTTTTTTCATAGTCTCCGTATGTCTTGCATTAAGTTTTTTGATAGATCCTAGTTCTGCCCAGGAATTGAACCCCATTCGGAATGAAAGAAACCGGCCCTTTAAGAAGCAGGAAGCCGTGCCACAGCACAGAATAGTGGAAGTCAATAATGGTATGTTGCCAATATTTGCGAAAACAAAACAAATCAATATCAATGTAACGAATACATGCAATTCGTCAATCTGTGCTGGTATTCTCAATTATTTAGATATCATTAGCGTACAGTACGTTATCATGGTACGAAATAGTAATTCTGCTAAGAAAAGTTCCGACAGTGCTCCTGCTCGAATACTGCATCAATCAAGGAGCTTCAGTTCGAAGACCCTTGCTCCAGATTTTCGATAAACGCTGTGCACCGAGAAACTTAACGGTGGCGAAATTAAGGTGTAGGTAAACACTGGGTAGATTGAAAAAATCTGCTTCCTTGTATCTTTCTATGAAGCAGATGATTATCGGTTTTTCTATCATTTTTTGTGACAGATACCACTCATTTTCACCCCCAAACAGAATACAGGTAAAACAATATAACTTATTTGTCTCAGAGCACCCTGTTAGCCAACGATATATGTTATACCACGAATATTGAAAATTTCTATTTTGTCTTCCTCCATCCGCTATTTTAATATGTAAATGTGGTGTCGATCTGCTATCTTTGTAAGTCCGTTTGTTTCATACATCCAACTTTAAAACGGGTTCTCTTTTAATTCTACAAGTAGTGTCTTCTCAATATGAGCTGTTTTACACAAAATTAATATGTAACACACATGCGCATGCACTTTTGATTGAACTAACACTTAACAACGCACACCAATATAGCGCAACGTACTATTATTGTGACAGTGAGGCTAGGCGCGTTTCGTACGGAGATGTAGCTAATCTATACCCCTTCCCCGATCCCCTTGAGCTTGTGAGTCAAGGTCGTAGCTACACCTTTAGTCTCCTGAAGGTTTATGGGGTGTCGCGAACTGTGTGGTATATTTCATTATTTTAAGCTATTAACTCATGATAACCGAAATGAAGTAAGAAAATCGCTGATCACCCCTTGCTTACCTAGCTGCCTATCCTTGACAGATGTATAGATATGTGTATAGTTGTAGTATACAAGTATAATACTAGTCTGCAAGGTAGGGATGAGAATATCTTAACTGCAACAGACAAGATATCTGCTCTTAAGAGACAAGTTAGCAATTTAGTCTGGGAAAGTGAAAGAGGGTAGCTACAAAATGTTCCCAAATACATCTCACTGTGATTCGAAGAACGAAATAAAAGATTTAATTTACAACTATCTAATATTACCCGGTCTGAACACAAAAGCTTATGACTGGATAAGAAATCCATTTTTGTCATCTGAAGTTAGTGGACTTTCCTTAGCAGAAGAAGAATTGGCAGAGATTAAAAATGATATGTGCTTGAAGTTGAAACACGAGAGAGATGATGTAAACAGATTCTGGACTTCACTTGAAGATTTTCCACATCTTGCTAAATGGGCTCTTGTGGGTTTGTTGCAGTTTTCAACCACATATTACTGCGAAGCAGGATTTTCTGTGATGACCAATATCAAAACAGTGAAACGTGGCAGTTTAAAAATCCTGGATGAAGAATTGCGAGTGAATTTATCCCATATTTTTTCCAAACATAAAATACATATGTAAGATTCGCCAAGCACATGTGAGCCAATGAAAAACACAAACCAAGGGTGAAAATAAGTGTGATTCTTTTCCTCATCTTAGAACACTATGTAAATGTTTCTTTCGTCTCATTAAATAATATGCTAACAATACTGGAAATATTTTGGTTTATTTTATTCATTTTATGATGGGTGTATAAATAGCCTATTAATGTTTAGCATACTTTCATTTGACGTATAAGGTGACGTACTAAAATTCTAGAGTTGGCTAGGGTGCCGCCATATAAAAAGTTTGGAAAACACTGGTTTAGAGATTTCTGCCACAAGCCTCGCATTGAACTCCCATATTGGAATGACTGCCAACAGAGAAAATTAATATACAGAAGGATCGAAGTGATACATCGTTATTACAAACTTATAGGCCTACAGTTACTAGGTATAATACCTCAAATCTTTTTGGTAGGATAAGCTTCAAAAGCCTCTAAAGAGCATCGCCACTGATTAACTTACGAACCTGATTTTCAATGATAGTGAACTCCTCCAGACAGAACAGTGCAAAATCATGTATTTCCATTAATAAAAGTGCTCAAGTGAGCAGAAATAGTATTCCGAGAAACAGGTTACTTCTGAGAGATCTCTCGCTTAAGTTTCCTAACAAATGTCCTGAAACTCTGGCGAGAATGTGGACTCGACAGTGAGACGGGACCAGGTTAAAGGCTGTGTAATCAGAGGAACCAACTATGTTCACAGACAGTAAACAAGGCAGGGTGACGCTTCACATCGGGATTTTACAGCACCTGAACCACTCGGATCAAATTATCTCTGATGTGTGAACGTATTGTACTCTTAGTTTGCACTGTTTCGTTTCATTCTGGGCTTTGTCAGAAGGTGGCAACACTTGTCTTTATAAAAGGAGACGCCGCGCCGTGTCAGTTTAATCTTGATCAAAGGATGTCAGCTTTGTCACTGTAAGTGTAGAATGAATTGCATCTGCTTCGACTATTTTCTATTGCTGTTAAAGCTACTACTCGCACTTCTCAAATTTATTTTTTACTATGATCTCCTGTGCTCAGTTTGAAACAGAAGACAAATCTCTATAGACAATTAATTCTTCCAATTCTTACTTATGCTTCTCCTGCCTGGTTTTATGCACCTCGAACTACCCTCAAGCACCTACAAACAACGCAAAATAGAGCTCTCCGGATCATCCATGCCTGCGATTGGTTTACAAGCAATATACAAGTTCATAAAGATCTACATGTTGACTGTCTGCACACTCATCTTCTGCAAGCTGCAAGACACTACTACTACCAGATACTTCATTCCAGTGACAATCCTTTCATCTCATCTCTAGGAAGTTATGATCCTCGGGAGTTCACCAAATTCAGGACACCTAAATCCATCATTGTTCATTAGGTTTTTAGTATTATCGCTGCGGCCTCATGCTTAACATGCCGGCATAATACAACAACGTGGTGTTCTTTTAAAACATAATTTTGCCGACCGATTGTTGCTCTGTAGGTTTCACTCTAAGCGTCACGTTGTCACGTCTACTTCCTCGATAAGAATAAGCATTAGTTTGCTATATTGTTAAATGACATTATTATTATTATTATTATTATTATTATTATTATTATTATTATTATTTCATATACGAGTACGTTGACATTCTTAACTCTGAGTAATGGCTCTTTAATCACATACCTTAATGTTCGTCCTCAGCACAAGACATTGCAACCTCGGTTTTAATCCACGTGGATTAGACAAGTAGATGTTATTTTATAATGGAAGCAGCTTATTGGATGCAACATTGAAATTGAGGCGAATGATTAGAGCGCCGACATAAGAAATTGAAAACAATAATACAATTAAATTTCAAAGACCTGCCGAATGTTACTCAAGAGCCGCCCAAAGACCTGCCGAATGTTAAGCATGAGACCGCGGCGATAATATGACTGATTTTTCTTTATTGTAAGTCTGATGTTGTTACCACTGAATTTTGATTTAGTGGTTTTGTCCTACTTAGTTTTCCTTTTACGTTGTTAAATATTTATGCGTAGCCAAAAATCCTAGTGGTTTTGATACTACTGTACTTTGTTATTAATTATGAATTTAAAAAAAAAAATCGACTATTTTTATCGACTGTACATCTACAGCGTTCAACCTAGATTTCTAACCATTATGTGCTGCCTGGGAACTGCAAAGAGGTACGGTACTAAATGTTAGATATCGCATCTTGGAATAAAGTAATTAAAGGCAACAGCAAGTTTGTACTTAAATTATTCATTATAATGCTATGAAGGGAAGCTTTCAAATTCATCAATTCGAAACCTCTTGTAAAATTATATCTCTGGAAAAAAATATATTAGCTACGAATACTAAGTGTAATGAAAAAACGCTTTTCACAAATAGTCTATATTTCAGGAAGTTGGAATACAGGATTGATGTAGCTCATCGTCAACTATGCCAGTAGATATAATATAAAATATATTCTTCTTAGAGTTTCCGTATCACGCTGCAGTTTTATTGGCAGATAGTTTGGGGAAGTTCCTCACAGTTGTTCTCTGACAACACAACACATAGTTCATAGCATATTCTGGTTTATTTAAATTGTGACTTACATGTCAGAGCAATCTGAATCTTTTGCAACAGTAAATGTGAATTAGCTAGCGAAAAATAGAAAAGTTTGTCAAGTGTTAGCAGAATGGAATTTTATTTTTAGTCGGTTATTTAACGACATTAAATCAACTACTAGGGTATGAAGTATCAGTGGAATTGACAATGGCAGGACAGTATTTGGCAAGATCGATGATTTGCCATATGATTACCTGACATTTGCTTACAGTTGAGGAGAATCTTGGAAAATATTAATCTAGCAATCAGCCCAATCGGAAATCGAACCCACTAACAAGCGCAGCTCTTGATCAGCAGACAAATGAGCTCCCGTCTCAAGTACACCGGTAGCTGACGTACCACAGTCTAGTATATACAGTCACGAAGCTCAATACGTAGTAAATATGCATTCATAGATAGTTGCTAATCACTAGAATCGCTACTATCGCCTCATTACAGACAATGCGAAATAGTACCTGCACAGTCTATTGTTCCTAGTACCCTCATAAACTCAAGCTTCGTGACTGTATATAGGGGAAAGTTGCCTTATTTGTACCATTTTACACATTTTATATTTTCTAATTTTAACTGACAAATGTTGAATCATTTCAATAGGTATGTTGGGAGGATTTTCCTAAAAAGAAAAGTTTACTTCTAGTTAACATAAAGTCATTACGTTCAGTTTTCTAAATGTCTGCAATGAGTACAAATTAGGCAACTGGTTTCCTAAATTGTACCATTGGATTCCTAAATTGTACCACATACTCAGGGCATCAGAGTCCTTGCTGTGGATGGTGTGTCCATCAAGCAACAGCAATACTGACCTTTCTTTGGTAGGATGGACGGAGGAAATTAATTGTTGCATCCATTTGACGAGTTGATGTAGCCAGTTTCTGAAACTGTAATAATAATGACCGGTGGATTACCAACAGACAGAACATAACCATGGGAAGAACATATTGACCAGATGCACTGGCACATCGTTGTATTCTCTCCTTTTTCTCCGCTCGTTATCACACCCACATCTTTCTTGCCTTTCCTTGCTACGATTTTCTGTGTCTTCTTCTGTACTGTGGAGAAGCCACTTTCGTCCACATTGAAAATTCTCGTGGATTCCAATTTGTATCTTTCACTAATGTTTTCCAGCAGATCGTAGAATTCATAGACACGTTCCTTGTTGAACCCTTTCGCTCGAGCCGTGGATGTTGCCTCTGTCTGCCTACACAATTTGGGATGCTTCTTCAGATAGGCTGTGCATAATACCATTTCTTCAATGCTTGGTCCTTTTCACGATTGAAATTAAGTGGCAGTCCATTTCTCTGGGCTATATCAAAAGCAAGTTTCCTAACATCTGTTGGAGTTAATCCAAACATAATTTATTCAAACTTTAGAACGTGATTTTCAAGTTCATTTTCAATTTCTGCCGAAAATACTGTGGTTCTTCCAAACGATTTCACATCTCCATTAGCAATTACGTTTTTGTTTTTTTTTTCGCATGTTTTAGCATTGTAGGCTTAGGCACATTGTATATTCGGGCACATTCATTTATTCCATGATCGCCATTCATATACGCAGCAACAGCAAGATTTTTGCCATTCTAGAATTAATGTAAAATGCAATTATAATTTATTACAAAGGAATAAACTTAAAAACGCCAGAACATCAAATGTGAAAATTATTCGATTAAATTCTAAATGCATAATTTATTGTGTTTATGCTATTTTTGCCACAGTAATTTTTATTATTTGTAATGAACGTCTGGCATGACTATTTTAAATTCAGAATTGAATGTGTTTTATTTCATAAAAATAAAAATTACAGTATTATATTCATATTGAAATGATTAGAAGTTAATAAATTATAATTGCTGATTTAAATTAGGTATGTTTTCTTCATACGTCACTATAATTTCAAACATATATAATCAAATTTATAGGAAACTGCAGCCGATACAAAATACGCAACCTCGCCATGTTTTCTTTGTTAAATTCTTGCTGCTTAACGGTTTCTAACATAAGTTTGTTACTTAATGACAATTACAATATATAAATGTGGTTTTAAATAATATATAGTATTGTGGACTTCCACTTATCTTTCGGAAGTAATTGTTATAGCCAGGTAGCGCAAAAACTAGATTGAAACTACCTAAAACAAGTTTTTTCACTTCACGTCTGCACAACACAACCCGCAGGCTTCGTCTCTCATAAAATGGCATATTTGTAGATGTAGTTCACAATGTTTGACGTAGATGACAACACTTATCAAGGAACTAATTTTCGAGACGGTGGTGCAATTTAGGCAACGGTACAAATTACGCAACTCTCCCCTACTAGACTGTGATAATACTTTATCTTTTTTTATTTTCGAAGCAACATTTGTGACTAAAATAGTTTACTGGCAGCTGTTTTGTACGTTACACTTCCAGTTTAGTAGGCTATTTAGGCCGACTGTATATGTGTTCTAATTTTTAAGGGGTGTTGCGACATGAAGTTTTAGAAGATTTCTTTGTTTAAACGTATTTAATTTTTCCTACTCCTCTTCTCAATTAATCCTCCCTTTCTTAATTTATATTTTGCTTTATTATTCTATTTCAAAATTGTTTCTAATTTTTTTGAGATTTCAAAATTATTTTTCAGTATTGATTTGCCCTATATAATTATATCCTATTTATTAGCACATTTACCTGGCCTTCAGACAACTGTATCGCAGCAGTCTAGGTTTTACTGCCTTGCTGGTCGGTATCTTAGGGACAAGAACTTAAAATTGATCTACAGCTGGGACTTTGCAGTTGACTAACTCAGAAAAGGATCAAGGAATGACACCTCCAAAAAAAATAACATTCCGGAAAGAGTGGTACTTACTTTCTCCCTTACAAATGGCTTTAAAAGAACCCGCAGGTTCATTGCCGCCCTCACATAAGCCCGCCATCGGTCCCTATCCTGAGCAATTTTAATTCAATTCCTAGCATAATATCCCACCTCCCACAAATCCATTTTAATATTATCCTCCCATATTTGCAGTTTTCTTGGGAAAGATAAATTCGATAGCTTCCCTTTGCTTTCCGCATACCACTTTCCCTTTCGCATCTCAAAAAGACCCCAGAGGACCCCAGCGTGGAGGTGAGGAGAGTGGATTTGACTAATTAGACCCTCCGAACTTCACCGAAATTCACCGCAAGGGTTAAATATCAGTGCTACCAGGATTTATTCTCCCTGATGCTGAAACTGATCAGAAATAGAAAAAAGGAATTGGCTGGGTCACTGGTTGAGAAGAAACTGCCTACTGAAGGATGCACTGGAAGAAACGGTGAACGGAAGAAGAGTTCGGGGCAGAAAAAGATACGAGATGATAGACGACATTAAGATATATGGATCATATGCGGAGACAAAGAGGAAGGCAGAAAATAGGAAAAACTGGAGATTGCTGTGTTTGCAGTGAAAGACCTGCCCTTGGGCAGAACATCATGAATGAATGAATGAATGAATGAATGAATGAATGAATTATCCTCCCATCTACATCCGCAAAGGTTTTTTTTTCCCCTCGGGTCTTCAATCTAACGCTCTATATGCATTTCTGGATTCACTCACACGTGCTACATGCCCTGCCCATCTCAAACATCTGGATTTAATGTTCCCAATTATGTCAGGTGAAGAAGGGAAGGATGATAACCTCGGAAAATATCCCTAGCTTTGAAGGCTGAAGGGCTTACCACACTTTTTTTTTATTATAAAGCCTTTGCTAATAATCGTCATAGGATGTTGCCAAATGTAAAAAGATTCATGAAGCACTGAATCCGCAATTATGAACACGAAATAGGCAAATATTTCGCTTCTGAGATAACGATAGATGACAATTACCTAATCCAATCAGCAACTTCTGCTTTAATAACAGATAGCTGCATATCGTGACGTTTTATCCTAGATTGGTTAATGAGGTCAACTGAGGTCACCTGTGCAGCGTTTGGATTTTATATGAATGAGAGATGTTTCGATTTGGAGGATGGACGTATTTTTAAGAATTTTCGTGCATCCAAAGAAAATGTAAGTAGGCGACTCCAATTAGCCAACCCGATTCGATATTTGAATACGAATTACCAAATACAATGTCGCTATTTACTTAATACGGTAACTCTGTTTTTCATTAGTTAGCTTCTATTTAAGCCGCAAGAGAGTAACATAGTTTCTGAATGTTTTATACGCTCGCTCAGTTCCTATTAATATTAACTTCCACTATTCAAACACATACGTTTTTACTTCCTTTATACAGTTTTCTATTATTCTAATCCATAAATATTTTCTGATTTATTTCCCTTTTAGTATCTTCTTTATACATGTTCTTGAAATCTTGATACAATTTTTGTTATTTTACTTGTAAAACTCCACCTTTCTGTTGTCAGTTAACGATCAGTTAAGTAAATTTAGCTATTTGTATAACTCAAAATAGTAGTGTATACGTATAACACACTTTTTCTAGTAGTAGTGTAGCAGTAGGAGCAGCAGTAGTATTAGTGGTAGAAATAGCAGTAACAATAATAGCAATAATATTAGTAGCAGTAGTAGCAATAGCAGCAACAGTAGCAGTAGAAGCACCAACAGTAGTATTAGTAGTAGCAGTGATGCGAATAGTAATAGTAGATAATAGAAATTGTAATAGTAAGTACTGTTACAGTAGCAGTAGCAAAAAGTAGCAATAGCATTAACAGTAATAGTAAGAGAGATGAGTCAAAGATGTCCAATGTTTAATTTTGTATTAATATATTAATTCGATATTCAACAACTACGAGCAAAGATAACCCACATCCTTATAAAGGGTCAGTCCCTACCGGCCTATGCCAAGGTAAAATCAAGTTGTCTCGATGATCGGCGGTCAATTTATGGATATCATTCTGTTGAGAGAAGCAATGATGACTAGTTACTTACTATTATTGAGGTAAATAAAACATTTGAATTTATCTACATTTAAATTGTCAGAATTTTGAGTTGTCGTACTTTATTTTTTTAACTTTTATATCTTTATCTCTAAAAATACTGCGCATAACCTACATAGAGTCTCTCAGCAATGACGTGAGCGGGATAATTGATCTAGCAACAGCAGGTAGCAAGTTAGCGAATTAGCATCGTACGTCTTCGGAACCCTTAGCACGGTCTTCAAAGATGTGGAAGAAGGCGAGAATATGAGAAAGTTACAGTTTAGTGTGAAATTTAGCATTGTGATGTGTGGATGTTACTGATGGTGGCAATGCTGTCTGTCGAAGAACGTGTGTTTATAATGGAACACTTTTCCGCGAAGACGATAAATTTACGGAAAGTTTAAAATTGAAATTTCAGCAACCTTTTCCAAATTTGGCATGTGCAAACCGTGAAATTGTGCGGGATTAAAAAAGGGAATTCAGGAAAACTGGTTCACTCGAGGATGATCTAAAGAGTTGTAGGCCTACGATTTTATCCGAGGAAAAACTTGACAAAATTTCGGATGAAATGTGAAATGCTACAAAATCTAAGAGGAAATTATTTCAAGAGACAAATATGACTTTGTGGAGAGTGCATGAGGCCCAACAATAAAACTTAACTATCATCCATATAAATTTACAGTTGTTCACGAATTGAAGGGTTCAGAGGCATAGTGGTCCAAGCGCCATGTATTAAAAACTGAGAAAACAAGGGTTAAAGTTAAGTGAATACCATAATTTAATGAAACACATAGCAAGAATATAAATTATACACACATTAAAACTAATTTATATGTCAATCATCAGTAAACTATGGTATTCACTTAACTTTAACTCTTGCTTTCTCTATTTTTAATATTTGACGCTTGGCCCTCTATGGCTCTGAACCCTTGAATTAAGAGTCTAATTATGGAAAGAGGCTGCTATACTGCCAGTGCTTTCAGAGACACATCGATCGATACGGAATTTAATTTGAAACAATTTTTTCATTGTTAAGGCATGGTTTCACTTCTCTGGCTATAGCCTATCAGTTCTCAAAATTGACATATTTGGTCACCGGACAATTCCCATGCAATACTAGAACACTTTTAGATTTTGTGTTTGATAGTGAAGTAATTGAATTTCAAGGTCTGCATACTTTAAGAAATTATTAAAGTCTGAGGAAGCGGTCGAATTTTATGAGAGAGCCTAATATTAATATGGGAGTAATTTAAATATCTAAGAGCAAAACAATGTTATTTTAATTATCACTTCTGGGTTACAGCAAAATTTAACTTATAAAATAACAATCGGAAGATAATTAATGAATTAAAAAATGAAAAAAAAAACTAACTGCGTGAAATCAATTAGTTAAGAAACATGAAAGTGTTTGCAAAGAAATGGAAACGGGTCGAACTCTGCCTTAAGCAGCAAGGAAATCATTTCCAGTATCTTTTGCGGCTGTTGAGTAATTTTACTCATTAATGAATCAATTATTTAATTTTAATTACTGTCAAATCCGATACCAATAATTTCTAAATTGCAGTCGTTCATAGAGTGGTCAAATCGAACTTAACCCTTAAATTGGCAAAACTTCATTTCTCATACTAGTTTATTAAACCGTGTCGGACTGTAAAGAAAACAATTATCGCAATATAATAATAAATAATAGTAAACTGCCCTCCATTGAGGGTAGCCCTTACGGACTCAGTATATCCTCAAAAAATTATTTTGTGCGAGATCGTGCGTATTTGCTTTTTTTCCGCACAGAACCAATACGCGGTAAGTGTGAAATACCACATTCAGTATTCCCAACGTAACACACATAACAATTTCCCTCTTCTTACCGCTTAAGCGCGACATTCATTTTACTGCTTTAGGCTTTTAACATATTATTTTTAGAGACGTTTAACATAGTAATAATTATAAATTGGAAACTTACCACTGCAATTTCACCTAAATTGCAATGTTAATTATTGTTTTTAAATATTTGCAAAAATTAAGTAAAGTCTACTACTCCACGAAACTTATTGCATTCCTGATACAAGTAACATTAAGGAAGCCGTGAAAAAATCAACAAGATTCCAGATGCCGATGTTATTACTGCAATATGTTATATAAATAATATTGTTAAAACATTAAAATGAAAAGTAAATCATTACATAACCTTACCGTTTGTTTTAAGTTCGCATTTATAGACTGGGGGGGGGGGGAAGACAGACGTATATCACGGCCTGCTGGAGTATAGTAAACACAGAAAACATTTTATAGCAACAATGTTGAAGAAAGATATTTTGGTATTCCGAAGTTGCCGTCATTAAACAGAAACCAACATTGAGATTTCATTGCAACTAATTAGAAATTCGTCTTTCAGGTATGTAATAAACGATCTTCGCACAAAATAAAGTACGATACACGTGCGGTATGTTTGTTTTCATGTTCTCGGAAATTAAAAAAGCTCAAAACGTTTCGCTTTTTCAATCTTTTCCTCGAACATGAAAACGTCAACATACCGCTCTTGTAACGTATATTACTAATACATATGTAAACATAGATATTACATTTTAAAGAAGGGAAACAAAGAAAAGGGCGTGAAAAATTACAATTGCTATTAATGTGACACCATGTGATTAATTAGGATTTGGCAGGATTTTTTGTGCAATATTATAGTACTGTGAAATTTTAAATTTCCTACCATTTTTTTTCAATATGTTCTATTAAAGTATAGCATAATAACATGTTGTATCCTATAGGATACATTGCCAATTTAAGGGTCAACTGTGATTGCGTGTGTCAACCACTCGTTCACTCCGCTAGGCTTCACTGCGGACTGACTTTGTAAACGCACAGTATTTATTTACATTATAAGAAATTTGTCGGGATTTCAAGAAATGACAGTGATTAAATCCTAAAACGTGATCTGATGACCTCTTTCAAAGGCAGCCGGAACCTGGGCCACTTCAAGGGAAAGGCAGCCTCTCAAGGAGACGATTCTAGCTCTGTGATAGTCATTAGCGTACTCACTACGAAATTCTGATCACTCCAACCACCTCAACGTTTAGCGATTCTGGTACTTGAACTATTTCCCAACTAATGAGAGCACTCTAGGCCCTGGCAAAGAAATATTAGAAGTAAAGCACTGAACTTCGTGAACAAAGTGTGGTTGCATCTCTTTTCGATATAAAGAATAAAAAGAGGCCATCAACTAAGGAAGAGAGAAGAAAAGATGAAACCGTTAGGGACAAAGAAGGCCTCTCAATCAAGCTTATTCTGCAGAGTTTAGCACAAGTGATCTACACAAGCCGTAAGAAAGTATTATCATATGCAGAAAGACAAAATGATCGATATGAGACTACTGCTTACGTTCCATGCATGAGGAGTGACAAAATCTAACTAAAGATGAGAAAATCAAATTATCCATACATTCTTCCTGCGTGAATTTATTTTCTCTCAGATTCAATATATTAATGTGAAATTAAGAGCGCCTTTTAGCTTTATTTATTTATGTCTGTTTAACTCCCAGGCCATATCGCGACTGTGGAGAATGTTGATGGTATGACGAAGGTAAAACGGAATAACCCCGAGGGAATTCTCACAGCCATGGCTTTGTCCACCATACATAAAACTCATCGTCCAAATTTGAACTTGTCGTACGCCAGCGCTATGCCAACACAACTACAAAGGCAATTATTGCACGCTGTTCTTTCAGCTTTAAACTTCGCATTGACATCTAATTGTTTCTATTTAAGCTTTCTTTTGCAGTACCTCCTGATGTATGATAATTCATTGAGGGTTTGGACCTCATGAGTTTGGGGGCTTCCCGTGTAAAATCAATAATTTAATATATTCTTATTAATGTACTCCAAAGACTCAAAATAGTGGAAATATGATGCATTTGTATAAGAAATAAAAAAAAGGATGTATTAGATCTTTCAAATGAACGCCGACCATCGCTAACATAAACAAATTAAACTTATTGCTTAATGTACTTAACACACTTCTCCCACTGTGACACCAGGTGACGGATACTGGTTTCATAGAATCCCTGTGGCCTGGAACTGAAGTAATGGTTAACAAAATTTTGCAGTGCTTCTTCGATGAAAGTGTTGTTCAAGTTGGACCTTTTTTAAAATCTCCAAAAATATTGAAATCCCATGAAGACAAGTTTAGACTGTAAAGGAGACGTTATGGGTTTCACGAGCGAAACTTTTGCAACTCGTCTCTTGTTGATGTGATAGTGTGAGGTAGGTCGAGCATTACCATGGGTTGAAATCACTCTTATTGTGAAAAGGCATGGACATTTATTCTTGACTCTTTGTTTATACCAGGCATGTCAATTGATGCCCACAGGAGCAAGCGCGCGCTTTAGAGCCCAGGAGAGCCTGAGCGCTTTACAGCGGAAAGGAAAGAGACAGACGAAAGAGGTGGTATATGCCGCTTGGTCGAGCTATATTCAGGGATGGCTAGCACTGATTCAATAGATAAAGGGAAGAGAACTTATTCAAACTGTATCCATGTTAATTTTTAGATTTGTCTGAGAAGTATAAGTGCATTATAAGAATGTAAGTTTTAATTTTAATGCTCATTTTTCACAAGTCTAATTTTTTTATTCAAAAGAAATGTTTCTCAACTTTTCGTATAGAAAAGTGAAATTTTTAGGTATAGGCCTATTTATTTAGTAGCCTTACAGAATGTTTTCGTAAATCTAATATACTGTATATACGTATTACTGAAGATAGTGTATTGAAAATTTTGAAAATATTCGCATGGAAATTGTTTGTAAGGAAATGAATTAACAAAGCAACTACTGTTACATCATAAGCAAAAGATACGTGCCCATGTGTTGGTAAAATGTCAGCTCTATAGCTTCAGCAGATTTCGAGAAAATAATTTAATATTCTGATGATAGGAAGTTGCTCACAAATATCACCTTAGAAGCATAATGTGATAAGAGTTTTGTTATGTAATATTAGTTACACTTAAAACAGATACAGTACCTAGGTAACTTTGCTTTGTACTGTAATAGGCCTATTGTTTTGAGTAGTTTATTGATTACTTTTATAGGGCTAAGGATACCATCAATATAAATTCCAACTTATCATGTCATACTCAATCTCTTTCTTTGGAATATCACTTTCTTTATGAATGATGTGTTTCATCCACTTAATACAGTATAATATTATACAACTATGGAATTTAAGTGAATATTCCTTCTTAACTCTCTATTATGTTATTAAGATTTAAAACACAAGTGCAATATTAAGAAATCAGTGTTAGTACTTTTGTTTTACAGACAATATAGATAATATTAAACAGAAAGAAGCTATATAAAAATAACGACATAAAATTTCACGTTTTGTTTAAAGTTTGTGCACCACTGTTTTCTTAATCCAACGGGTTGCTTATTCATATACACAACCCTTCCTCTTTCCATACTTAGCGCTTGCTGTCCGTGCACGATGTCAAGGTCAGAAAAATGCGCTTGCTTTGACATCACTGGTTTATACGATAGCGCTGGGCGTTGAACATTTTCCCAAGATCTAGACATTTCACTACCAATGAACCTCGATATTAAAAAAATACAGACTTTTCCTGAATTTCCTTGAGACTTGAACTTTTTAGGACAAGAAAATCCAGTGTGTTTCCATTTTACACTAGACCGAAGGGAGTGTGGCTCAAAATGACACCAGAACTCATTACGTTGCGATAAAGGAACTAATTATGTTTCTCCTGACAACTTTTGAGGTTATTTTAGCAAATTCTCACACATTCCAGTTTCTGCTCAGCAGTTAAAGAGTGTAGCAACCACTGCGAGCAAATGTTTGCAGGTGTTTGTGAGAATTCTATGGATAGTTTTCTGGCGATATCACGTAATAAACTATGTTCGCTTATTATTATTCTACTACTCTTTCGGAAAAGAGAATCAACATGTTGAAATGAATTGGACGTGATAGACTTGAACACATGACCTGGTCATGGATTGTCCTGTAAAGATGTTTGGCTGGAACGAAACTACACACACCAATCCTTTACAGCTGATTTCCCTAGGAATGCCTCTCCGTATAATACAATCATTTTGAGATGAATTATAGCAAGTGTACGCACTTGTGCAGTCAATACGAAGTACAGCATACT
This sequence comes from Periplaneta americana, assembly GCF_040183065.1. Classification (NCBI taxonomy): domain Eukaryota; kingdom Metazoa; phylum Arthropoda; class Insecta; order Blattodea; family Blattidae; genus Periplaneta; species Periplaneta americana. Next base: position 120,811,617 of record NC_091117.1, on the reverse strand, counting down.
GCTCAGTTTTGGACTCTTCCATTTTGCTCCATTTGCTTTTCTTTTTCCATTTATACGCAGCAACAATGAAGTATGCTAACCATATCTACCAATAGAAAGTCTACAAAATCATTTGCAATACCTCTAAAGCGAATTTCGGTTGACATTCCTCTTTAACATAGTAAGTTCGGCCGACGTTCATTTGAACTAAACAAACATAAGCAACTTAGGGTGGATAGGTTTTCGACAGCTGCCCCAAGATCGGGTTAATACAGTCAGTCACACTTTAGCCCATTGTGTGCCCTATATGTTGATAATGATGTAACAGGTGAGCCATCCAGCCTCATCTCCTGATACAGCCAGGTCCCGTTTCGCGCGAGAATATCCCGATAAGCCCCAGGGACTTGGAGCCCCAAATCCTTTCTAATCATTCGACGCTGACAGTTGGAAGCAACGTAGGAGAAAGATTAATGAACTCAAATATTTATAATTTATAGAGATAATTTAAAAACAATTATCATGGATCCTGGAAAAAAAATTACAAATGCATTAAGTTCCGTGTCCCCTGTAATAACAGAAATTATGATTACAACAATGCTATGAGAAAAAACGTACAAAATATTCCCACAAAGACATAGAGCATGAAGCTATAAGTTTATGCAACAATGAAGCGATTTAATGCCATAGTACTTACTCAGAATATACTTTTCACACTTCTCATATTTTTAGACAGACAATTAACATTGAAAGAACTGAAGCATCTACATACGATGAGGTGACTGCGGTATCCCACAGAAGCAATGTAGGCCCTACCCGTGCTGAGTGATACATCCACTTGGAAGCTTAACGATACCTCTATGCTCGGCGACTAAATTAAACACCGAACATGGTGTATACGTGAAACCTAATTTACTTTGTGCTGGTGAAGTGAGTGCTACAGGGGCTTACCAAGTACGACGCTGGCGTCGCAAACGTCGTCGCTCGGTGCCAACGCTTTGCCTGGGACAGAAATGGAAATTCAATCAGAATCTCTGTGCCAAGGATTCCTAGCATTCACTTCTCATCCAAGTGTTTATCTTTCTGCCACACACAACATCATAACACAGATCCCAGGATTAATTATTCTCTATTGTAAACGAGCGAATCATAACTGTAATGTTTACGGATTAGTATCATTCCTAGCTGTTAACACTGAGTTGTATTACTCTACCTATTTATACAAGTTTGCTTGCATTTCGCTTTCGAGTATTGCGTTTAAAATTCATAATCATTACTATAACGTCGGTGTCGACAAGATGATACATGCTTCCTCATATGTACACCTTACGCGTTTGTAAAAAACCCAATTCTACTGGAAACCTTATTCTTCTTTATAGTTTCTTGTCTTTATTATTCAAAGATATAAAACAAAACACTTTACTTCGCACCGAAATAAAATGTACTTGTTTTTTCTTTTAGGATTGAACACAAACGATGTAAATCTTTTCAAACCCAACAAGTTATACAGGATGGAAGTAATATAACTTGGCAGATATTAACAGCTCATTCCTTGGATCAAGTACAACAAAAAACTCTAATAACATGTTAGTCCTAAGAAGAAAAATTCCCCTGAATTTTAACACTGCTCTACATTATTCTGATTATTACTCTTATCATTGGATTAACTAAGAAGGAATGAAGTAGTCACCGGCATAGCTCAGTCGGCTAAGGCACTTGCGTACTGATCCGGAGTTGCGTTTGAGAGCGGGTTCGATTCCCATTTGGGCTAATTACCTGGCTGGGGGTTTTTCCGAGATTTTTTCCAACCATAAGGCAATTGTCAGATAGTCTATAGCTAATCCTCGGTCTCATTTCGCCAAATATCATCTCGCTATCAGCAATCCATCGACGTTAAATAACCTCGTTGTTGATACAGCGTCGTTAAGTAACCAAGTAAGAAATGATTTATCCCTTTGCTGTTTTTCAATAAAATGGGAGATTTTCTTGAAAATTAAATAAAAACATTAACATACAGTATATTGCTCTTTATTGCCATTAGGCAACCCTACTGCAGTGACTAAGGGACAGAATAGTGCTACTTCGTGTGTGATATGTAGATGAGCCGGCGATGCGCTGTTGCCAAATTTCGTAAACTTTCAGCCTAATTTTATCAATTACTATGAATTTAATTACAAAACGCATAATAGTATTGTTTTATTTATTTTCATGTATTCTATTGCGCCCTTCAATCTGCACACCTTTATCACTTTCACCCTGCATATTTGAATTCATATTGACTATAAACTATACACTGTAAGTAGTTACATTCATTTTATTTTACAGGCATTCACATTCAATAGGTCTTCGTATATTGTAATCATTTACAATATTGCATTCACATTCACGAAAATCAGTATTTGAAAGTGATCTTTGAGATATTATTTCTCAATTCCTACGAACTATGTAATTTCGTTTGTGAGTTTATTTTACGTAATGTAAAGTCTTCTGTATGGTGCAGAAAGCTGGGTACTAAGCAAGAAAAACTGCCGAACACTAATCACAGAATACTGCAAAAAATGTAGGACGAAATAATGAAACATCACATGAAGGAAACAACAGTTGCTCATCAGTGAAGACAAAGCGTTAGCATGATATGGAACAATTTTTTACATAGAGATTTTCACGAATATGCTGTATAAATATTCATCACCCCTGACATGGAAAAAATGCATATGGCTTTGTTGTCTATCTGTGTACGATAGTTTCCTCTGAACTACTGGACGCATTCTGCTGATGGTCAATATCTACGAGTCGATTCATCCGAAAATAATGCACATGATATATGAAGCTCTTTTATAAAAGAAAATAATGAGACTTCAATTGAATTGGTCATTGCAGAAAGTTGATGAGTCATATAACCTTACTTTTGAGATAATCAATAAAAAGTGTTTTCTTCTTCCAATACTGGAGTAATCATCATAAATATTTTTTCTTACTTTGTTCATGAATAGTGAAGTATAATACATCATGTTAGATATCTGACACCTCAAACATTTTTGTTTAAAGTTGTTTAATCGAACCATGACTTATCCCCTTCCTGCAAGGAATTGTTAAATATAAAATAAAAAATATATAATTTACAATTTTGGGCTAATGTAATATTTGAAAACAAACTAAATGATAATAATTACAATGATAACGATGTTTTTGTATGTAATTACTACGTTACTGTCACCATTTACATAATTATTTTTGCATTTTAATCATTATTCCTACTACAGAAATGTACCAATATGTGATTTTATATCACAGTTTTAAATCCAAACTCTACTTTTAAACTAATACTTAAAAACTGCATATAGGAGAACACAATAAAAATACACTAAAACTCTACACAAAATCATTGTTTCAATTGTTATAGAGTGTATTGTCAGACGTTGGAAGCCACGTCATTTGTAGATTTCTTGTCACAAGGTGGCCAGTTCAGGATCTCTTCGTAAAAGAAAGTGTGTTCCAATGGAATGTATTGCCTCACTTTCGATACGTCTCCAAGTTTTTTTTCGTATTAATGGGAATTTTCCATTTGTATGCTCTTGTGTAGGCATTACTATGAGTACAGACCCTGGTTTTTTCATACAGAATCTGTGTTTCCTCATTTCACTACCAATGAACAAACTGGCAGTCACACATCCTGGATCATCTTTAGAGTAAACAAATTCACTGAATTGTGCTGAAGAAAACATATTCTTATCTTTCCCTTTCTTCCTCAGTGTGTCTAATGAGCAGGTGGTTTTCTTGTAATGCTCTGGCCACCAGTATTTCAAATTCAAAATATCATCAGTAGTAACTGATTCTATATAGAGAATCTGTTGTTTGTGTTTGCCTGGTGGATCAAGGTACTAGAGACCTGCAAAACTGCGCACACAACCGGTTTAGATTCGTCCAGTCGGGAGCTCAACCGGCTACGATGAACATCGGGCCGAATAACTCGGTTGTCGAGCGATTACGCCTGATGTATTGCAGAGTAGACAGAACATCAGGCGCATTTACATGAAAATAACGTTTTTCGAGTACACAACCGGGGTAACAAGGAAATTTACGTTGTCTTATTGAAAAAAAGTGTTTGCAAGTATTCTTACAGTTCATTCGACACTATAACACATATGAGTAGGTTAATATCAAAGACGGACATCTGTCGTCTCCATAGTTTCGATCTAGAGGCAACTTTTTAATTCACATTGTTCTTTGTAATATTTAACACAATTTATTTTATAAATGTAGTGTTAGAGTTTGCATATGGTTTCACTATAACTGGAAAAAGCATGAAAAATTGTATAAAAACAACAGCTATCTAAATTTCGATTGAGGTCAGATGTCCGTCTTTGATATTAAGCTACTCATATATTTTCTTTATTATTCTGAACTTGCAGTAACTTTATAAGTATCGTTTACATTTTAAACTTTTAGAGTTTTACTAATGAAAGTTGCTTATAGATATGTTAAACAATGTTATAGTTTTTCACAGAACAAGACGTGCACAAGCCATGTATATTTTTCTTGCCAATAAACGCCATATAGCTGGCGTTTTTCCATACCAGTGTTAAACAGTATACGTCATAACTTCATCATTTGATTACGTCGTAACTCTTTCTCGTCAAATATTGACTGAATCTTGTTCGATTTGTATAACCCAATGATCGATATTACATAAGTTCATGTAAGATCGCGAATTATTTATAACACAAATGTCACACAGAAAGAAATGGTAAGAAGGAAGAAAATACGATCTCCAAATAACACCAGGTACATTTCATCATACAATAACTTTTTAACATTTTTTCTCAGTAGGCTATACAAACAGAGTAATAATATTGAAGGATATTTATTTTGTTTAATTACAAAAATATGTTTGCTTCAAATAGGAATACAAATAATTTGATACTTTAATACATTTATTTTTGTATTTCGAACTTGCAGTAATTTGACTAGTAACAAATAAATGAACAATGGACACAGTGACATCGAAGGAAATAGACGTAATGTATAATGTGAAATATCATAATGTAAACATATTCAAAAATATAATTACAATTCATTATAAAACAAAATAGGAAATAAGTACATAAGTCCATTATGACGTTTGTACTTTAAACTAAAAAAATGTATAGGCCTATCTCTAAATCAATAGTTGCATGCTTTTTAATTATTCTAATCAGTTGCAATATTATTTATTAAGAAATCAATTTAAAAAGACAAACAGTAATATTATTTTCAACAATACGATTACTTTGGCTTCCAATGGTTGTCGTTCTGTACAAAATAAGTATAATTTACACATTTCTAAACTACGAATAACAAAAGAATAGCAAGGTTTAGAAACAAATCATTCTGTATACAAAATATATACTTCAGAGAAAACAAGTGTCATTCAAAGAACTATTTTATTACACACGTGCTAATATCAACTATTTGATGTTCACAATTATTATTAGGACCTATTATCATAGACTACATGATCAGAGTTGACTTCTTGTGTTTATGTATTAATAAATCTGTTTTACTAGTCTAAAGTTACGCTCGGTGGAAACACTTATTCATGGAATGGCCAATATTCGTTTCACAAGTGTTGCTAGAGAGGCTAGAGTTGTTTGGTGATCTTTTTATCAATTTAGTGTGTAGAAAATGAAATGAGCATGATGTGTAATGTGAGATATAATAAGTAAATAAGTCCAAAATAGAATTACAATTAATCACAAAACATAAAATTAAATAATTATTAACTCTAAATGCATTCCTCCAAAACAGTAGCTATTCATATACAGAGTAGAAATGAAATAACCCTGCAGATTGTACGGGGCGATAAGGTTCACTTAAATGAATGGAAAACCTATATTACGTTTAATTCTCTAGTCATAGTAAACATACTAAAAGCATTGGTTGTAGTAGGTTTCAGAAGATATAAAGTTATTTTTGTTTTAGTTTTACTATTGATCGAGTTTACTGTTTTTTAAGTGTGTCATTATTGTAATATTATAATTCAGTTTTCTAGTGTAAGCAAAAATTACAACCTTGATAATTTGTGGATACCGAAAGTTTTTTTTTCTGCAATTTACGCTTTACAACGTCTGTAGTTTCACGCTGCATGCTGTTTGTTCCTCTTGATGATCCGCAGCTATAATATCTGGATGGTTCACTGTGATCTTCATTTTATACGCCAGAGCCGTCCACCCACAGAGAGATCGGATCAACTCGAATACACGTTAAACCGAATACTCAGGCAGTACGCAAACAGATGTACTTCGCATACTGCCTATAAAGCCAGGCGTTCAGTAGCGCTATGCAAGTATGTTCGGCTTTCAACCGGTTTTGTAGGACTCTACAAGGTACTTTATTGGTCTGGCACATATACCCTATCTGTCTTCCTTAGTTTGCGCTTCACTACACCAAAGTTGCGGTCACAGGGAAGAAATTATTGGCATCGTTGTGGAAAATAATGAATGATTTTGTTAAATCTCCCCATTTGGGTCACTGCAAGCAATAATCGAATAAAGATTTGATTTTTATTTTGCCCTCCACAGTTATCAGAGAAGATAAAATTCCTTGACTGAAGAAGGGACATTATTTTCAATGTACTCGTAATTCAGAAGGAACACACTTCATTTGAAAATTTGTGGCCTATACCTTCATGATAGGAATAGAAGTGAAATTGTGAATGTTGAAAATTGATGATCCAAAGTTGCGTCTAAACAAACAAAGAGTAGTTTCTTACCCACATTGTTCTCCTGTCGTACGGGCTGCTACAGAGTTCCCAATGGAATTGACGTTCCAATGCCTTCAGTTTATTTTTCTTATTTACATTTCTGCGGTAGTTAATTTCATTGCGTTTACGTTTACCACTAATAACACAGTTTTCTTCCCCTGGGTCACTTACTACTTCTAGCTTTTCTGTCACTTTCCTTATCAGCTGATGGGCGCGTGACTTATTAGATCCGCGGCACTCAGTTGCGTCACGTCGTCAGTCAGTGCAGAAAGAAGGTAAGTCGTTGACTTGTCCCCTTTCTGCAATGACTGCGCTGCTTATGATACTCTGCTTTGCGTTGAGATTGAACATATTTGTCCCATTTCTGTATGGAAATGTGTGTCTAGGTCTGGAGAAAGCAATGGCACTCTTAACTCATTTTCGCGTTTTTCATGACTTATCCCATTTCTGCAATGACCGATTCAATTGAAATGGTTGCACGAAATGCCGAGTTAGCCGAAATCGACTCTAATGGTTTACTTAGCCTATATTTTATTTCTTATATGGGATTTTGATGAACGGAGTAGTGTCGACATGAGGTCATGAATCTGACAATTTTTATATAACTATATATCCAATAAAATATTCAACAAATATTTGAGGGCTTAAAATATGTACCGTAGACATATCCCTCTGCAAACTTATTTCATCCGTAGAAGTTATGGAAACAGAGCAAATAAGAGCAGTATTTTTGTGAAATTATATCTATAGACAACGAAAATAAACTCCTAAACCTGTATATTTTTTTTATCTCTACAAAAAATTTAATGCTTGGGAGGACGACCTAATGGTGTTTGAGAATAAGGTTCTTAGGAAAATATTTGGGGCTAAGAGGGATGAAGTTACAGGAGAATGGAGACAGTTACACAACGCAGAACTGCAAGCATTGAATTCTTCACCCGACATATTAGAACATTAAATCCAGACGTTTGAGATGGGCAGGGCATGTAGCACGTATAACCCAATCCAGAAATGCATATAGAGTGTTAGTTGGGAGCCCGGAGGGGAGAGACCTTTGGGGAGTCCGAGACGTAGATGGGAGGATAATATTAAAATGGACTTGAGGACGGTGGGATATGATAAGGACTGGATAATCTTGCTCGGGATAGTGAGGAACCGATGGCGGGCTTATGTGAGGGACGCAATGAACCTTCGGGTTCTCTAAGCCATTTGTAAGGAGGCAGGGTGATCAGGGATCGAATTTAACAGACAATGTTGATTATTTATTGTTTGAAAGTAGAAGAACGCTGAAAAGGGTAGTTACAAGTTCAGTGATAGGTTTAATCCGTTCTAATGTACTGCTATACTGTATTTTACTGCTTAAAATAAAATTACATGACCGATCTTTAAATTAAAGAGTATGGATTCATGTAAACCTTATTTTAAACAATAGCCTATAACGTTTTAACATTTTCACCCGCTTACACAAGGTGAGGCAGAAATATCTCTCCATTTTGAACTGCACATAAAATGGAAAATATTGAAATCAAATATCAAACAGTAGGCCTAATATAAATCCATTCCTTACGGTATGCCATTTTATTTTTCAGTTCAGTTCCGCATACACTTTCAGATTCCTAGCCGAAAGACCATAAAATTGTGGATTGCGTCATTTCGGAATATGGCTTCAGTACTAAAACAGAAACACCATTTTCACTTTCGAAAAGGTACAGGCAAATAATTCCGAACTGTGCCACACCACACCAGACAGTGACAGTTCACTAGAAAGCGGTCGCATGTTGATCTTTTTCTGATTTTCTCTGCCGAGTAACGGAAATTCTGTTTATTTACACTTCCGGACAAATTAAAATGTGCTTCGTCTGACATTAACAGAACAATATTGTTGGACAGGATTTCAAGAAACTGTTTTGTAAATCTCAGACGACTTCCCACGATTTCCCATATCACAATCTTTAAGTTCGTGGATCATTACCATTTTGTATGGATGAAAGTTAAGATCTTGTTACAAACTTCTCCTAAGGCTGCGATTACTTACTTGTAAAGCTGCTGCACAATTGCAATGATTTGTGGAGATCGCACTGATCTTGGTCGCTCTGATGGTTTCTGTTTTAGTGCCCAAGTCGTATTCCGAAATGACGCAATCCACAACTGTATGGTCTTGCGGCTAGGAACACGTCCTTGACGTGAAATCTGAAAGTGTGCGCGGAACTGAAGTGAAGGATAAAACGGCATACCATAAGGAATAATTTTTATATTACTGTTTGATATTTGACTTCAATATTTTCCATTTTATGTGCAGTTGAAAATAGGGACATATTTCTGTCTCACCTATTATTTATGAATGTTTAATTCTATTTAAACACAATGAGAATAAATACTATAAGAATTAATATTTTCATAATTATAGCAAGCGAAATGCACATGTATTCACTAATGAAATCATAAACTTAAGAAATATGAAAAACCGCCAGCTTATACTGCCATTCTATTTGAAAAGGTGAATTCCAAAAAGTACTAAATCCGTTTTTTTTAGATACGTATAGTCTTTAATAAATCGTAGAGTTTTTTGTCCAATTGTTATAAGAATTTCCTTCCAAAACGTACTGAAGTCAGTAATAATAACTAAAGAAAAGTAAATTTCTTTCCAAAACACACATCTGTACGGGAATAAGAAGTAAATAATTTATTTCTAAAAGTACTTATCAAATAATTTGTATATTCCAAGAAATATTATATCCACTATCTGTGACTTTTATATTTTATTTTATTCATAATTTTAATGTATATTCATCGACAGTGAGTTTAAAATTTTGTTTCAAGTTGTTGGTAACCCTTTCAAAATCACAGTATAAAATTTAAAGATGTATTATTGTTTTACTGGTAGTTTGATGTGTCAAAAGTTGACTGCATCCAAGGTACGTATATTTAAGTAATTTTAAAATGTTTTTAAATAGTGCAACACATTTTTATGTAAGTTGTGTGTTAGATTTGACTCTTTACTTTTATTTTATGATAGAAACAATATGGATAATACTGGGGAAGGTGATGGACTGGGTCTCGACGATATAATGGTACTTTGCCGCATCTAGTCGCCAGAACAGAGGAAAGAAAACATCAGATCCCACACAATGGAAGAAAACAACTGAACGGACAAAAAAAAAAAAACAAAGTTTAGAAAAAAAACGAAGGAACCCACTATTAAATGCACTCATGATCAGAAAGACAATAATACACAATTCTGTCAAGTAGCGTGTATGAAAGAAGATGATTTGCTTAATTTCAATACAAAGTTTTATGCTGTTAATACGGCCATAGAAAAATGAAAGTTTATACAACGGTACATTGTTGTGAATAATGACAAAAGGCATCATGTTTCTGACAATGATTCAAAAAAGGGATAGAAGAGTGTCAACTTCTTACTTTATTCAGTGTTCAGATGGCCGTAAGCAAGTCTGCTGTCGGAGTTTCTTGGGTGTTCTGTCCGTTAAAAGGAGAATGGTGGAAAATGCACCCAAAAGCATTTTAGTACTTGATGAGGCAATGAAAGAGAGGGGAAAGTAAAGCCAATATAGATAGAATCAATAAAATTGTTGACCACATAAGTAGCTTTAAATGCAGGGAAAAACATTATGGAAGAAATAATAGTCCTGGTAAGTCATATCTAAGTCATGACTTGAATATAAGGAAGCTGTGGACAATGTTTAAAGAATCTGACCCAAATTGTTCTTACAAAATCTAGTACAATATATTCTGTAGTAAATTTAACTTAGGGTTTGGTTCTGCTAAAACAGATGCTTATAGCGAATGCGTGAGGCTCAAACATCTAAGACAGACTGAAAAAATGAAGAGGAGGAAAAAGCCCTCGTTGTTCAGCATATGGTACACATAAAAAAAGTAAGAAGTTTTATGAAGAGTTAAACAAGCGTCCACGGAACCCAATTACAATAAATTTTGATCTCATGCAAAACCAATTCCTCCCAAAAAACACCCATTGGTGAAGCTTATTTCTCACGCCAGCTATGGCTTTATATTTTCGGGGTTGTGATTCATAATGAAGAACGGAAACTGGACAAGAGTAGCGTGTATTTTTACAGATGGCTGGAAACGGAATATGGAAGAGGATCGAATGAAATAATTTCATTTCTCTGGCACCTTCTAAACCGTGTTCTATTCACTGTCCTAGATACCTTAGATACTATGAGAATATTTTGTGATTCATGCACTGGCCAAAATAATATTTACGCCATGTGTTTCATGCTGAAACACATCTCAACTTTGAATGGTATTTCCCAGTGCGTGGTCATTCATATATGCCAGCAGATCGTGCATTCGGAGTAGTTGAAAAGAAACTGAAACAGGTATATATCATCTTATATTCTGCCGAATATGATAAGAAATTAGGTTCTGTTGTAATACTGTTTACCATTAAGGAAGCTATTGTACAGGACTTGAGCAAAGAATCAAAAAAATGTTCGAAAGTCCAGAAGAGATTCAAAATCACAGACGCTAAAGTTACAACTTTTGTCGATGAAAAGTCCCCCTTATTAAGTGCGAGGTACTCATTCTTATTTCCTTCCTCGACACACAATGTTTTGAAGAAGAGTTGCAGTGACTTGAAAAAAATCTAACCAACACCGAAGAGAATAATGAAAACCAATCATATGTCTCAACAAAAAGTAGAAGATATGCAAGCTTTGGTCAGAGATTTTCAGAATGATGAGTTCTACAAATCGTGCCTCACTGTAGACAGTTCCGCCTCAAACACTACTGACGCAGACAATATTTTTATAATAACAGGAGATGATGAGGACTCTGAATTTCTTTGAAACTCCAGATTCTTATAACTTGTAACAATTTTTCTTTCGTTCTTAAATAAATATTTACCTATTGCATTAAGAGCACTTTGCTAATAATATTATTTTATTCCTGTTGTCTAAGAACATAACTTTCCAAAACATATTAATACTTAATCATTTCCTTCCAGAAAATCCTAAATCGTCTTTTCATTCCAACAAATACTATATCCACATTCTCGCAATTTTATATTGTTCACATTAAATTGCACAATCTGAATACCCCTTAACTTTCTTTACAAACAAAATACAAAATATTTTAATAACAAAATAAGAATGGAGCTGGACTTATGAGAGAGATATGTAAATTAGTATTCGTTTTTCTAATTTTTCTCAAACTTTATTGAAACTGGATTTAGTACATTTTGGAATTCACTTTCTCATTTGTTAATAAGTTACCATTGGAGATGCAAACTTTATATAAAATCAAAATGAAAGTGAAACAAATCTTAACTGATCTATATTTTTATTCGGTGTATATAATATTACTTTATATGTCAATTTATAATGTATTTTAATGACGTGTGCATCCATATAAATAAGATAATATATTGAGTAATAAATAAATGGATAAATAAAAATTAATTTAAAAAATAAATAAACTCAATCAATCAATGTATTTTGTTCATATGCGGTACAACACAATATCGTAAAATATTGCTCCTAATAAAAAAATATTTGTTTTATGAATACTTTGAGGATCATCTCCATGCTCAATTGATAACATAACGTTTCAATTCTATTTAGTCGGTTATTTAACGACGCTTTGTTGACTACTAGATTATTTAGCGTCGATGAAATTGGTGATAGAGAAAGGAAAGGTTGTTTGGCGAAATTTGGCCTAGGGTTCATTATGTAATTACCCGATATTCTTCTTACAGTTGCAAAAACCTAACCAGATAATCAGCTCAAATGGAAATCGAACCCACTCCACAGCGCAGTTCCAGATCAGCAGACGAACTAGTGGTTGGACGTGATTCGAAGACCTGTGATTTTTTCCCCTGTGATAGGTTTGTCACAGGTTCCGACTGTGACTACAGTTAAAAAATCACAGCTCCGGGAAATCATCATCTCTGCCCAATATGCGACTTCTCAGCGATGACGACTGATAAGTATAGTACCTAGGTGTGACAGGTCCATGGTGCAGATAATTGTAAGTCAGAAAATTATCGTCCCACACAAAAGGTAAAAGGTTAACGTCGGCAACGCTTTGATTCATTTAATCATTCATAAATAGGGCTAGGATTCTTAGGTAAATAATTATTTTATTTGCACTGTAATAGAAACTCATAGTTGTGTTTTAAGTTTCGGACAATGTCACTTGAACATACGTATTTTTTTAAATTTTATGTCACATAAAATACATATTTTGAATTTTTTTTATGCAAATACATATTTTCAAATATTCACATAAAATACATAAAAATTAAGTTTTAATAAAATAATTTTCGACAAAATCTCCATTTAAGATTAGTCATCACCCAAATGTGCAGTTGCTTTGACGTGACAGCTGGCAGCTGTTTCGCGGAATTGCCTATCTGTGAACCTGTGAAAATACAGTCTGCTCTCTCATCACAAGCGATAAGAGCTGTCATCATTAGACAAATGTACTGTAAGTAACACACATAAACACTGATGTGTCATTTAGGAGTGGCTTGTAAGTTATATCATAACACTGATTCAGGAAGCAATTATAATTTCATAAACATCAGCTGCCTCTGTTTTCGTTTCCAATCATAAATAAAAATGTCTCTAGGGGTACAAGTTGTTTCTCCTTATCAATCCTTATCTTACAATAAATATTACAAAAGTATTGTTCTTTCAAAACATTGCATACGTGTACTTGAATAGAGACCAGATCACTCAGTTGTTAATTTCTGGTGCTGTGAAGTGGTGGTTTTCACGGTTACGTTTTCTTAATGTATTACAAAAATGCCTAAAATAAAAGCAACAAGTCATCGTTTGCAGCAATATGTTAAATAATTTAAGAATATGTTTAGTTCAGATGGACAAGTCCTGTATTGCCAGCCATGTGAGAAAGCAATAAAGATTGAACAGCGATCTCAGTTCACACAACACATAGCTGGCAACAAACACATCTCTGCAGTTTCGAACATGACGATGAAACAAACTCTAATTAGTTATCCAGTTTCCGGTTATTCTAAAGACCATCTAAATTTTCAGTTTATTACACAGATTTATGTAGGACTTTGGTGTCACCCGACATACCCCTTTATAAAGTAAACAATCCCGTGTTACGGAAGTATCTCACCAAATATTCAAGTATTGGCACTCCTGAAGAGTCAACTTTGAGAATAAATTATCTCCCGAAGTCTTACAAATAAACTCTGGAACAGATTCGTTCAATTTGTGAAAATGAAAAAAATCTGGGTTAGTTTGGACGAAACTACGGACTCTACTGGAAGGGAAGTTGGGAATGTCATTGTTGTAGTATTGAAAATAATAAAGTGATTTCGAAGAAATATTTTCTGTTAACATTCCAAGAACTTATTGCTGCAAACCACGTGACGGTTGCAAGGTTATTCAACGAAGCAATGCACATTTTGTGGCAGGTGGTGTGAAATAAGACAATGTATTAATATTCCTGATAGATGCTGCAGCGTATAATTATGAAGAAGGCAGCCGCAGGCCTTGTAGTTTGTTATCCTAAAATGAGTGATGTTACATGTATTGCACATGGAGTACACAGAATGTATGAAGAAATTAGAATGCTGTATCGTAATGTGGATAAACTGATTTCCAATGGGAAAAAGCTGTTCATTAAGACACCGAGGAGAACTGACATATTCAAGAATAAAAATCCCAACATACCCCTGCCGCCCACAACGGTAATAACGCGGTGGGGAACTTGGCTTGCTGCAGAACAGTATTATGTAGAACATTTTGATGGTTTTGCATCTGTCGTTAATGAACTGAGCAAAATGATACCGCTTCAAATGGAATTCTTCAGAAAATTTTAAGTGACACAGTGTTAAAAGATGACTTGGCATATATCTCTGCTAATTTGTGTTTCCTTTGCAGTACAATTGAAAACTTGAAGCGGGAAGGATCCTTCTGTCAGAAACAGTTCAGCTGTTAATGATGTCGAGATAAAACGTAACAGTCTTAGTGGATCTACAGCACATGTGTTACAAGAAAAATACATAAATGTGTTAGAAAAAATAGCAAGTTTCACACTATGTGTAAGATGTAGTGTGTGTTGAACGGTCAACAAGGAAGGATATCAATGTGTGAGTGATATTCCCTATTATAAATTTTCCAGGCTGACTTCGAAGTGGAGCGCTCTTTTTTCCAGTACAAGGCAGTGTTCATCGATAATCATATTCATAAGTAATTTGTAATGGACAACTTGAGGATGAATCTCATTGTGTACTGTAATTCTTCAGCAGTTGACGAGACAGCATAATTTATACTGGTAAGTACTGCATGTTGTTTATATTCACATAAAATAATTGAAACGTAATTAAATATTTTTTTTTTATTTTTGTCACATATTTTCCCGATTTTTAGCACATAAAAATAAATATTTTCCCAATTTTGACATCTAAAAATCCGAGTTCTAATCATACATATTGTTGGTTGAATATATGTGCCCAAACATAGTGATAACACAGCCCAGAGGTGAGAGCGTGTTTTGCTTTCAGTATACTCGCCGCTGATCACTATTGTTGATATAAGACATGGCACCGGTATATCAACTCAACTCCAATAAGAGCGATACACATACACTGCCACAGTTCGGAGCTGTGACGGCAAAACGCTGTCACATCCCACCTCTACCGCCTGAGCTACACCGGTGACTCATTAATTCTTACGTACACATCCAATCTGTATGCATCACATACATCTATGTTTCCCATCTTCTTATTTGTAGGGTAAAATAGTTCTTTAGCTGTAGTGCTGCAAAAGAAGATAAATACAAGTAGTAGCCTATTACAGAAACAACTTCCAGCTTCAGATTTGCACTTTTCAATTCGATACGTCGCCACTCATTTAATGTTGTTTCACAATCGTTGAAATTATTCATGTAAGGGGACTCCTTCATCATATGGTCAACTCGACCCAAGATCAGTCACGATAACACGAGACGAGCACAAGGTTAGAGCTAGACAAAGAATCACTGTAAGACGGAAACATATTTCCACTTTATGCAAATCTATCTTTCAGGTACAGCTGCATGTGAAACAGACTTGAATAAATTCAAGAAAAAAATTGTTCCGGGGCCGAGTATCGATACCGGGACTTTTGGCTAAGCGCACCAACGCTCTATCGACTGAGCTACCCAGAAACTTCACCCGGCACCGTCTCAATTTATCTATTTATATTTCCACTTTTCTTTCGGGAATCGAATCGAATCGAATTTGCAGCTGCACAACTTCAGATCTTACAAAAATATTTATATCTAAAAATTTGAATTCAAAGCGTAGTAAGTGACTCTATATGAGAAACCAACTGTAGCAACATAGCAGAATCAAATACATCTACTATAAAACAAACATCCCGTGTATCATTATAGTTAAACATATGTTCTTGTGTTAGCTTAATTATTAATTGCATTACTTGCTTTCTTTTAATGCTGTATATATTATAATTCAATTACACATGTAGAATTACCTAGCTAGTTTCGTGTTTATATATTAGGTTTCTTCTTCCTTAACTGGGAATTACTATGTACTTTGCTAACAAGAGGCTCACCATTCAACCGTTAACATGTTTGGATTTCATTAGCTTTACAGTCAGTCCTGTATGATTTTTTGTTCTTCCGAAAGGCAGTACCGTACTTCAGCCAGGAGAATATTCTGTCTGAGTGCCATCGTCCATGCTTTTCGTAGACAGACTTTACTCGTACAACTACTTGGACAGGGTTGCCAGACAAAGGAAACGCAATTGTACTTCACCTTAAAATTGTCATAAACTTCTCACAACGTAGGCCATATATTACCTGTACATATTCCATCATGAACACTGTCATCGCCGAAGGCGGCAACGATAAGGCCTGATCAGAAACATTATTATGTATTATATTTAAAACCAGAAATTTGATCCTTGGCCGGCGCGACACAGATATTTAATACTGTACCAATCAATGCGGCAGCTGATAATTATACAAAATGAATCCACCTGCAGTCGAATCAAACACGACACAGCTATAATGTCGGCATGTTTACACTTCTTAATCCCGCTGCAGTACGATTTCACTGATGAAAGACTTCCACTGTCGAATAGCAGATCTCTGAACTCGTAGGGGAGAGTCGGGTAGTATCGGACATCGGGTAGTATCGAACAGTGCGTTTCTTTCATCTACCACCATATGGTAGTACCTGAATGACATGGTTACGTTTCTCTATGCGACATCACAGAAACGTAACCATGTCTATCAGGTACTATCATCGTATGGTAGATGAAAGAAACTCACCTCACTGTCCGATATTACCCGATGTCCGATACTACCCGACTCTCCCCTATTGTTTTGATATAATTGCGCCATACATGAAACCCATAGCCACTGTTGCCAACATATAGCTCTACAGTCTCGCTAACATTTCAACAAAAAGTAGCTAAATCTCTCCAAAGTTTGTTAAAAAATCCCCAGAAATGTCGCTAAAAATGTATAAAAAATATCACTAAATAAAAATAAGAGAAATATACATATGCGGAGAAAAATATAATTTCCTCGTCGTCACCCTCTTCTGCAGAGTCTGGTTGTATTGTTGACGGCTGTGATGTTGAGGTGGAAGGTGTGGGAACAGCTGATTCTGAATACACTGCACTTGATCCAATCATTGATACTACACTTTCTGGCAAATTGTAGATGTATTAATTTTCACTCAAGCGTTTGACCACAATTGTTTTTGAGAAATCTAACACTTTTTAAATCTTATATACTAAAATATATTACAGTCAGCAAACACTACAGTCTCATTTGCTTCACACGAACTGTCGGCACAAAATTCCAAAACTCAACTGCCTCGGGTCGGTTTGGAGTGGAAAATCTCCGCGTTGCGGGAAAGAACACATAATTAGCTGGAGCGACTCGTCACGCGTCAATCAAAGTTGCCACCGTTTATCGTTATTGGAGCAGTAGCATTGAGAGATTGAGAGAGAGAGAGAGAGAGAGAGAGAGAGAGAGAGAGAGAGACCTAACCCGTGAACATCTTTCACCCCTGATCACTGATCCCAAATATATGAGATCAGGGCTTTCACGTATGAATCATTAGACTACTCAGTCATGCACCCATGCCTCTTCTAAAACTAAGAAGTGCATGACTTCAGTTGAATGTTTTAACTTCAAAGAAAGTAAAAAGTGGAAGAATATAAAAATCAGCAGAAAAGTCGCTAATCGTATTTTACAAAATTTGTCGCCGAAACTGATTAAAAATTCCCTAGATTTACCGGCTTATCGCTAAATATGGCAACACTGCAGCTCAAGGCGACAAATTATGACTTGCATGGCAAATTTAGTCACTATATTGATTTTAAAAGTATATTTTCCCTCTTAAAAATATATTTCTTTCATATTAGTGAACGACATACTCAATGTAAAAAAGTTTCTAAAAGAGACGAATTAAGCGTTAATTTTATTTTAATATAGACCAACATTATAAGTTCCAAAATGATTTTGTCCCTTCAGTAAAATTGTCGTACAAAACTGCTTACGAAATAGAGTTCGGTCGTACCTCGTACAATTAGTCAAAATATCGTAAGCATACGACTATAGGCGTACGTGGCAACCTTGACATGGGTCATAAGTAGAGACCCAGATTTATGTGCATTATAAAGTAGTATTTCTACTTGGTATATATTTAACCATGCTTCTCTACGCGTCTGATATCTGAATACAGATGTCTGTCCTATCACAGAAGTCTTTAAAGAAGACAAAATTCGTTAATTAACGAATTATGACGCAAGGTTACTACTAACTGGAGAAGAATCCGGAACCTCCCCTGAGAAACGTGAAGAAATGCAGAACGTATTTGAAACGTTTATACCGGGAGTACTAAATGAATAGAATAAACTCAAACGTGTTTCATTAATATGATAATTTCTTCCTATGCAAAGCGAAGTAGAATTAATTCTGAGGAACGATATGATTAACGAAAAATATCGCATTATCCTATAAGTGTTATCGCATATTGCATTGAGGTTATAAATATCACATAAAGAAAGTGATAATTTAACACATGGTTGACATTGCTAGATTGTACTGTCTTCGAAGCAGTGTTGCCAATCGTACGATCTGGATCGTATAAGTGCGATAATTTGATATAATATACGATCATACGATTCAATCCGCGAGTAGTACTCAAAATGTACGTTCCTGTCGACAAAGGAGGTAAAAGATGCCACAAAGAGAGGATTTTAAACATTACAACTTACGACATTTAAAATTTTATAGTAAATATATACAGGGCTTTCATTTCAAAACTTCCCACTATATATAATTATTTAAATTGAGTTCAGTTTAAACAAAAAACACATCAATTTAGATATTGAGAGGCTTAATTGCATTTTATATTTCACCTCCACCCTCAGCCATCCCACTTTAAAATTTTAAATGGCAGTCCTATATTTTTATACTTAAATAAGAAAGAGCATTCAATTGTTTATGCACCTCATTCATTTATTTCACATTTTTTGCCTGGCAACCTAACAAGAAACAGTTTATTTTGCACTAAATCAAGTGTTCAATATGTGCTCCATTGTTGGTTAAACAGTAACAATGTCTATTTTGGAACTCCTCGCGAACATTTTCGTGTGTTTCCTTACTAATCCGATTACATTCTTGAGTTAGGCCTATTCTATTTTTCAGTTCTTGAATATTCTCAGGCGGAGGAGTATAAACATCTGATTTCAAATGACTCCATAGGAAGAAGTCAAGCGGCGTCAGGTCTGGAGATCTCGCTGGCCATTCTACAGCACCACTTCCACCAGTCCATTTTCCAAGAAATATTCTCTCCAGCCATTGTCGCACAGGTACTGCATAGTGTGGGGGATCTCCCTCCTGTTGAAAATGTAAATTTTATTCGTCCAACACCAGGTTTCCTTTGCTCCCTTTCGATTTTTTCCGTAGTGTGTTGTGGATGTGAATGTACGTATACAGTATTATGCCAGGATGATGATGGTTAATAGAGAAATTATGAAAATCCTGTCCCAAATATGTCCTCTGTGCACAGAAATTTAAGACTAACTGACAAAGATTTGGACCCTGTTCTTTGGGATGGAAAGCCATGTTCTAGCCATTCAGACGGTAGTCTGAATCTCACGGAACTTTGTATTAGAATTATCTTAAATTAGATTTTAACTAGGGAATTGTGAATGTTCTTGGTAATGGAAAGTATCGACTGTGTTTTTATTACTTTTTTAAATAGGTTATTTATACGACACTAATGGAGAAGATACATAGTTTAATAAAAATCTCTCTTTGACAAGTTATGTATGTTACTTAGCCTTTCCATGAGGTACCTGAAAACTATAACAGCTCTATGCTGGTAGTGCCAGTTACAAGCTCACTCGGCTGGCACCAGACTATGCTCGCTCAGTTTGGCTTTTACATTGGCTGCATTAAATTGTTAATTATTCTCGTATCCAAAACCAAAGCGATGGTTGATATAGGAGTCAGGAAAGCGCATTCCGATAATCTATCATCCAATATTAGAGCGATGGTTCCTGCAGGACTCAGAAGGCGAAATCGGATAATCTATAATTTGAAAGCAGAGCGATGGTTGATTAAGAATTCAGGAAGGCAATCTGATAATCTACCATGGGTAAATGCATTAATGTTAGCTTTCATTGTAAAAGAAAACTACTGCTTCGTGTTACCGAAAATTCGAAGCACCGATACCACAAACTGAGCACTGGAATGGTTCATCCTGCACCAATAATCTATATTTGTTCTCATAAAGGAGATTATAACATCATTTGTTATTCTCTATTCTTTAAAAAAGAGAATGTTGGGAAATACTTAAATTTATTGTGAAAATGTTAAACGCACTGCGAAATGTACAATTTGTTCTGAGTACAACTGATAGCAGCGACATGTTGTTTGCACTCTGGTACATTATACCAAACATACGTAAGAGTTCTCCATGTGCACCATTTCCACATGAATATGATGTATGAAGTAGGAAACTTATACAATTAATGTCTGTGATCTCAAAACGCATGAAGTCCATGTTTATGAAAGGACTGGGCTAGATTTTGATCCACTGGTCTACGGACAGCGAGTTTTCAAGCGATATGTACAATAACACAATGTTTTAGACAAGGATTGGAGATTTTTTTGGAAGAAAACAAGCTTAAAATATAACGATAGAGGTCTCAAACATAACCATATAATTGTATGTTTAAATCATAAGAATGGCCAAATAGACTGAGCGAGTTTTGGGATCACGCTCTTCAATTGTTCACGGACAAGCAAACCGCAGAAATACAAATAGAAAGTCTTCTTTACATCGGAGTCGAATAACTGCTGTTTAGTAACGTGTGTGATTTAATAATGAATATAATACCCTATGGTATGTGTGGAAATATAACCCAGATTAATGGCCGGTAACAAACGTTATTTTGCTTTATAAAATACAGGGTGATTCACTAGGAAATGTAAAAAATTTAGAATATGAATTCTGAAGTCATTCTGAGTCTAAAAGTTCATATGAATATTGGTTCGTTTTCGAACGGTTACTGAGATATGACACTGATTTCACAAGAACTTCTGGGATTCCATTGTACTGACTCGCATTTAGAGACAGATAACGAAAATTTTAAAGTTTATATTCACATATGCACACATACCTAATATTCTAGACGTCGGAGTTCATGTTTCCGCACATTTTCAAAACGTACCTCCTTCTGCTTCAATGTACTGTTGCGCTCGGACGTGACTCGCGCTCGTCGCTCGGGGAAGTTGCTCGTGGCTGTTCTTTATGCGGCGTATAGCATCCAAAATACGGTCGATTAGCGCCTCTCTCATTTCCACCTTCCTTTGGTATACGAAGTCTTTCATCCAATCCCAAAGCCAATAAATACTCTTCGATCTGGTACCGTTCTGTTCGGAAAGCGTCGTTCATATTCAGCGACGCCACGCAAGAAACTTCCATCGCACAAACCATAAACATACACAATATCGGCGTAATCAGCAGTCGAAAATTTATAAGACATCTTGAAAAAAACAACTTTCCGATAACTGTACCTGTATAACTACTGTATTGTAGCTAGCTGACTGAACTGCTGTGAACTGATAAGTGATACTATGTATTATGTGCCGGTACTGTGTCATTACATCAGGCAAGGGCAGGCGATTGGACATTTGTAATGCCCCACCACCCAGTTTTTGAGGTGAATGAACTTCTCTCCACATCGCTCACAATGTCGATTCCAATGTTACGTCATTCATTGCGATCGGTGACCTTGTCTCACATCTCACTCCAGCAGCATATGATAACGTCTGATTCACATTGGGACGAGACGTTTTACTAAAAAATGCATCTAGTTCCGCCATCGTTCGAAAATAGAACTATGTTCATATGGACTTTTTCACTAAAAATGGCCTCAGATATATTCTAAATTTTTACATTTCCTCGTGAATCACACTGTATACTTAAACGTAAGGCTATAAAAGGAAAAGCCAAAATTTGTACAGGGCCACTATAAATGATTTCCCAGATATTATTATTATTATTATTATTATTATTATTATTATTATTATTATTATTATACTTACATCAATGAAACAAAAGTAATCAAAAGAAAACCTCGCCAGGTTTCGTTTAAATATCAGCGGGAGAAGCCAAAGTATTCTGATTGGCCGGAAGATGCGACAATTAGAAATGGCGGCTATAGAACAGCAGCGTGCTTATTGTGTCTAAAAATTTCAAGCAACGCAGTCTGTAAACACTGATCAGAGACAGACGGCGCTCCTGCACACTTTCATCATGATGTGCGTGACTATCTCAGTCAGCAACTCCAAAAACGTTCGATTGCAAGCGCCACTGACGACGATCAAACCCTCATCCTGTGCCTCCCACGTCGCCAGATTTGATCCTTGCGACGTGTTTTTTATGGGGTTACATTAAAGATACGGTTTTTGTGCCACCTTTTAGAAGATCTGAGTAACAGGATCACAGCAGTTGCAGCTACGATTGACAGGGAAATGCTACGGCGTGTTTGGGAAGAGGTGGATTATCGTCTTGATGTGCGTCTCATAGCACGGGGAGCACACATAAATACCTATAGCTCAATGACAACCTGCTGAGTTTTTCTTTTCATCACATTTTCTTTCATTACCTTATCTCATACCTTGAAAGTAATATGAAAATGAAATAGGGGTAATCATTTACAGTAGGCCTGGATATACGAGAATATGCTGAAAAGAAATGCCTTCTATTTTTTGTCCCTGTGAATGTAGTTAAAAATATTAGTAATAGTACATTGTGTTCAGTGAACTTTCCGCGTGGAGTGACGCAAGTTTCGTATCTCTGCCAGTAGAAAGCTCTGAGTTACAGCCTGAAACATGACGGCGTGTACCAGCAGTATGTCGGTCGTCTGAAGCAGCGTGCTATGATCGAGTTTTTAACAGCGAAAAATGTACCCCCGATAGAGATTCATCGGAGATTGAAGGCTGTTTATCGTGATCAATGTGTCGACGTCAGTATTGTGCGACGTTGGTCTGCTAGTGCTCGTAATGAACCTGATGCAACTCTCAACATGTGGAACAAAGGATGCAGTGGAAGACCACGTACTGCAACTGATAACACTCATCCAAATCTTATCAATGAACTCATTACAGCGAATCGTTGCATAACGCAGGAACATCTGTCATTCCAGTCTGGCATAACAAGGGAGCGTGTGCAGGCTATAACTGCAGAACTTGAATTCCGGAATATTTTCGTACGTTGGGTGCCTCGAATGCTTCTTCATCACATGAAACAGAAGAGAGTGGATATTTTCCAACAATAGCTTCTGCGCTACGAACGAGGAGCTGAATTCTTAAAGAACACTGTCACAGGTGACGAAAACTGGGTAAACTACTTCGATCACGAAAGCAAGAGGTCATCAATGCAGTTCCGCCACAAAGGATCACCTGCACACAAAAAGTTCAAGGCTGTGCCAACAGCAGACAAACTCTTGCTTACAATTTTTGGGATATTCAAGGTGTAGTGCATATGCAATTCATGCATAAAGGCACTGTCATTAATTCTGTAAGGTATTGCGAAACCTTAAAAAAAAACTGAAAGCACGAATTTGAAAGGTTCGTCCAGATATGAGCAGCCTTTCCTACAGCACGACAACGCTCGTCCGCGTTATGCGAAGATTCTCTGTAATAAGTTCATTGACACGATTCCGATGAGCGTCATCAGTTGGTCTTCCCCTGCGTCCTTTTTCACACAAGTTGAGAATTGCACCAGGTTCATTACGAGCACGAGCAGACCAACGTCGCACAGTACTGATCACGATAAACAGCCTTCAATCTCAAATGAATGGCTATCGGAGGCACATTTTTTGCTATTAAAAACTCGATCACAGCACGCTGCTTCAGACGCAACGACATACGTAGTGCTGGTACACGCCGCCATGTTTAACGCTATAACTCAGAGCACTCTGTTGGCAGAGATACGAAACTCGCGTCACTGAAAGCAGAAAGTGCACTAAATACAATGTACTATCACTAATATTTTAAACTATATTCATAGCGACAAAAACAAATAGGACACATTACTTTTCAGCACGTCCTCCTATGATATAATATAATATAATATAATATAATATAATATAATATAATATAGTATAGTATAATATAATATAATATAGTATAATATAATATAATATAGTATAATATAATATAATATAGTATAATATAATATAATATAATATAATATAATATAATATAATATAATATAATATAATATAATATAATATATACATACGGCTATGATACTTTGACACTAATAAAAAAAAAAGAGTTACAATTTAATACTCGAGAAAGAAAAGTGCTCCATAAAATTTTTGGACAGTGCCCGAGAAAGGAAATTGGAGAATAAGATGAAATAAAGAACTTGCAGAGCACGGCAGAGATGCGTGGGACATGTTTGTAGAATGGAAGCACACCGCGAACGTACTATAAGATCTTTACAAAAAAAAAACCGGAGGGAAGAAGGAATGGAATATCAAAGAAAAGATGGATTGGCAGTATGGATAAGTATATCAGAAAAAAATGGGAATTAAAAATGGAGTTTAGTAAACTACAGATAGGAGGGAGTGGAAAGAAAGTAGTATGAGACTGTCAAAGTTTCTCAAAAGACTGTAGCTCCAAGGAGTAAGTACTAACACATGATATGGCCCCACACGAAAGAAATGGTTTTCTCGAGTCATGCGACATTACTGAATATTTTTTTTGTATGTCATTTGCATTATAGTGACAGAAGACAAAAGTCTCAGATGTGAAATTTATATAGGCCTATGATATTGTATCGAGTTTCCCAACAACAGATTACTCTTTCGACGTAAAGTAGGATCCATGCACGTTCCCATTACTTGCTTATTCTATTGTTTCATTTCCAAGAGCAGATACAGAGACCGCAAGATGATTACATTACGATTAATCATTTACTATGGAGTGACAATGCAGAGAGAAATGAAATTACTCCACAAATCTTATCAAATACACTGGAAATAAAGTATCGGCCTATTTTTATTCGAATGGGCAGGTCTGTCAGTAAGAAAGAGCTGAATGTTTATTTGTTACTTTGATACTAAAAATATTTCGTAATATGTAAGCTAGAAATTAACTTTCATCCAATAGAAAACTTAATTAAGCTCTATTTAAATGCTGAAATTTCGTGACGCGATGTTACCTAACGTCAAATCAAAGTGAATGAAGGTGCAACAATCTATAAATATATTAATAGTAATAATTAGACTTCGTGGAATTGCCACGAGAATCGTAAGGTATACTACGCACGCGGTATAGACTGTATGAGAAGGGGACGTGCAACAGATGGAATATGCCTCTGATGTAAACACTGAGCAGTATACTGCGGTTACAATAAAACCTGTATCCTGCATTCAAGAAATATAATGAATGATCATTGAATTAGGAAATGTCTAAACATGTAAATACACAATTATTTTGTAATGAGATATATTAACTCTTAAAATTTAATGTAATATACTCACATCATCCTTGAATATGTGCAGTGCAGTGAAGAGTTTCATACATTTTGAGCGACTGCAAAGTGAACCTCCTCCGATGGTCACTCAAACAGTTTTTATATTTGGAAAATGTACGTTCAACATCACACGATGTAATAGGTGCATATTTGAAGAACGGAAAGTTACTACTTTTTAGTACACCAACTTCAGACGTCTTGTCGTGACCTGATAGTATATCATTTATAATACGAAGTTGTGAATAGGCAGAACTTTTAGCAATAATGTTTCTCAACTCACATTTCACTTTTTCTGAAATTAGTGAATTGTTATTTTGGATAACGGTTTGTGATACTTTATACACTATATTAAGGGCGTCTGAGAGTTGTAGTTTAGACGATTCTAACAGGGTGATGCTTTTGGACACGATTTTAAAATTAGAATCAATGAACAGAATATCTTCCAATAGCTGTTCAGAAGGCAATGATTTTACAGCTGCAACAGCGGAACTGTCTGTGCTATCCAATGCAGTGCAGTGAAGAGTTTCATACATTTTGAGCGACTGCAAAGTGAACCTCCTCCGATGATCACTCAAACAGTTTTTATATTTGGAAAATGTACGTTCAACATCACACGATGTAATAGGTGCATATTTGAAGAACGGAAAGTCACTACTTTTTAGTACACCAACTTTAGACGTCATGTCGTGACCTGATAGTACATCATTTATAATACGAAGTTGTGAATAGGCAGAACTTTTAGCAATAATATTTCTCAACTCACATTTCACTTTTTCTGAAATTAGTGAATTGTTATTTTGGATAACGGTTTGTGATACTTTATACACTATATTAAGGGCGTCTGAGAGTTGTAGTTTAGACGATTCTAACAGGGTGATGCTTTTGGACACGATTTTAAAATTAGAATCAATGAACAGAATATCTTCCAATATTTGTTCAGAAGGCAATGATTTTACAGCTGCAACAGCGGAACTGTCTGTGCTATCCAATGCATCAATTACCTCCATTATTTTGCCGTAATGTTCTGCACAATAATTAACAGCATCCAACCACGTTTTCCAACGGGTCAAGACTGGCTCCGGGGGTAAGGGTATTTCAGGGGCAATTGTTTGGAACAGCAACACTCTCATTGTAGCATGTTTGATTGAATTCTTGTCTGCACTGAACAAATGTTAAGCTTTGACTATTCCAACCACAGTAATGCAAAAACAAGTGCTTACATAGGTATACATTAGTTGTAGCTGCTCTATCTATTTGGACCGGTCACAACTCTTAACATGAACTGCTTATACTACGAGACCGCGAGGTCCCTCACCTCTTCTATACTACCGTACATCGGCAACCTGATTGCATGCTGCGTGTGGCAATTCAACGAAGTCTAGTAATAATAATGTATTCAGGAATTTATACATTCAAATGAATAAACGTTCAACAGCTTCTAAATGTATAGGAGCTAATGATATTGTACATAATATCAAATTTCTGTCCCGTAAAATTTGTGTCTGACCAGTGATGGAATAATAAAAAATAATCCGAGGCACGATAACTCATGAAGGACCATGACCTACCAGCCGGCTGCTGAACTCACGTCCACATGCCGAAGCAGAGATGGACGATCATCCAACCAGAATCGTGTGGTTAGTACGACGGTCCCCCAGCCGTTATAGCTGGCTTTCGTAACGTGATTTCGCTACCTATCGTGGCTCCCCAAGTGCATTATTATTATTTTTCAGTCTGAATGTGAGTAAAGTTAACCTGGCTGTCGGAATGGATCCTGTGCTGCTTGGTCACCTTGACGGTATGAACTTAAGGCGGGGAATGTAGGGGTCTCACGCGGCCTGTGGGCCAGTATACCTCATTCTCATCCATCTCATAATTCGCGGTGCACAATAAGTCACTGTCAAGCCGACGTGCTGAAGGATCATCCCTAACCCGCCCCTAGCCACTAAATAGTACTGCTACTACTACTCAATACATTTTATTTTCGAATGGCACAATGTACTACTAACAGCCTTTCCAAATTTTCAGTAATCGTGTTTTATGCGTTTATCTGCACAGAAATTCATACAAGAGCAAGACAAGGTTACGGCCTTTCACCATTACTATTTGTTATATATATATATATATATATATATATATATATATTTTTTTTTTTTTTGAATCAAATAATTAGAGAATGGAAACAATTATCTCATGGATATATACAACTCAATAGACATTTACAACTAGATTCATTACTTTTTTCAGACGATTTAGATCTGGTGGCATCCTCAGAAGATGAATTACAACGTTCAGTTTTTAATTTTAACAAAATTGGAATTAAATATGATATGAAAATAAATAAAGGAAAAGACTAAAATGATGGCCTTCTGCGGAAAATATCCTGTGCCCAGCAAAATATGTTTAGATTAAAAAAAATATTAGAAAGATTAAATTATTTTACATATCTCGGATACACATTATCTTTTTTCGATGAAGTAGACATTTCACAGAAAATTTCTAAATACACCAAAACAATGGAAATAATTAACAACATTATGAAACCTTCCCTAGTACAAAGGCATACTAGAATTCGCCTATACAAAACCTTGGCGATACCTGTACTTTGTTATGGCAGTGAGTCATGGACACTGAGGAAGAAAGACGAAAGCAGAATAACGGCAAATGAAATGAAATTTATGAGATATACAGCTGGATATACGAAATGGGATCAAAAATTAAATTGAAGATGTAATGGAAGAATTACAACTAGAACATGTAATTACTCACGTAAAACATTACCGGAACTACTGGATAAATCATCTGCATGCCATGCGTAGAGATAGAATCCCAAAAGTCATGCTCCACTATCGTCCAAACGGAAAGAGATCTCTGGGTCGTTCAAAAAAGCGCTGGATTGAAACTTCAACTGTGAGATCTAACAGGCAGTATGGCCTAATACTTGAAGGGAAGAAGAAGAAGAAGAAGAAGAAGAAGAAGAAGAAGAAGAAGAAGCTGTCAAAATGTTTTATGTATAGAAAATGAGCTTTCTACGTCACAAGACGTGAGAAGTAGCTCAGAAATACCAAACTCTGAGGCATCATTTATAAAATGCAGTATTACGCTATTTATATAAAATATGTACTAAACTATAAACATGGATGGTATATGCGAGATAAAACATCCAAATAAACTTTATTGTCGCCCTCGTTAGCGTAGTTGGTATAGCGCTGGCTCTTCTATGCTCTAGGTTGCGGGTTCGATCCCGGCCGAGGTCGATGGCATTTAAGTGTGTTTAAATGCGACAGGCTCATGTCAGTAGATTTACTGGCAAAATTCCGGCACACCGGCGACGCTAATATAACCTCTGCAGTTACAAGCGTCGTTAAATAAACCGTTTCTTTAACTTTATTAAACCTCAAATTTTGAAACTATACATCATACATAAATTTATCCCTAAGAAGGCCAAAACATGCAAATATGAATACGCACGGGAAAAGAACTTATTTCGACTGACTAAGCCATGAAAGGGATATTTACAAAGTTTGGGAAGTATAGAAAGAATGCATAAAATTATGCATTTGTATGAAAATCCTTTTTTAATTATAACAAACTTTTCGAAACACGTTTTGTGTTAATGTGAACTCCTATTTTACATAGAAATGGACTCGTTCACATTGTCATTTTTGCGGATATGACGTAAACACTCTCTTGACAACCAAAATCAAATTTCCGTTTCACAAATCCTTTCACGTTTTCTATTAATGTGAGTCACATATAGACATCACCCTTCAAAATGTTATTCATTTCTTAGTTTATGGAAAATCACTGTACACAGACAGACAGGTATAATGACTGACGGCACTTAGAAAACTGTTTATATTATCACTTTATCAGATATGACAAAAAAATTTACATCCGTGAAATCTTGGAATTGTATTCTTGCAGCATCATACCAGTTTATCTCTAAAATTTGTATAATAAGGAAATGAAAAATAAATATTCAAGCGATTAAGAATATTTCTAATTGGTTATTGAACGACACTGTATCAACTGCGATAGAACTGGTGATAACGAGATGTTTGTTACTTGAAGCCTTCCCATAAGCTTCACAATGACGTTTCCTGATATTCAAATTAAGGTTGGGGAAAATCTCAGAAAAAACACAAACAGATAATCAGCAGAAGCGACATTCGAACCCATGCCTGAGCGCAGCCCCGGTCAATATGCAAATCTTCTATCACAAGATCTACATCGGTCGCTTCAAGAATGGTACTCTCTGACTTATTACGAAATCTCGTATGAGTTCGGCTCTTAATTGTCTTTACTTACTTACAAATTTAATGGCTTCTCAGCAACACTAATCCACTCCCTACCATCATATCCCACCTCCTTCAAATCCATTTTATTATTATTCTCCCACTTACATCTTGGCTTCCCCATAGTTCTTCTTCCCTCAGGTCTTCCAACTAACATTCTATATGCATTTCTTGATTCACCCATACGTGCTACATCTCCTGCCCATTTCAAACGTCTGGATTTAATGTTCCTAATTATGTTTGGTGAAGAATACAATGCGTACAGTTCTGTTTAGTGCAATTTTCTCCATTTTCCCTCTTAGCCCAAAATATTTTCCTAAGGACCTTATTCTCGAACACCCTTAACCTCTGTTCTTCTCTCAGAATGAGAGTCCATGTGTCTAACCCATTCAGAACAATCAATAATATAACTGTTTTATAAATTCTAACTTTCAGCTTTCTTGAGAGCAGCCTCTCAACCGAGTAATAACAGGCATTTCGCATTTTTATTCTACGTATAATTTCTTCTCGGGTGTCAATTATTTTTATTACTGTTGCTTTAAGGTATTTAATTTTCCCACCTTTCTGAAATTGTGCGGTCTATGCTGATTTCGAAATATTATTACATGTTTCATTGTATATAAAAGTAATTTTTAACGTAAACACTTAACAAAATAATTCAAGGAGTTCATCTTGGGGTTTATAATTACTGATTTGGGAAATATTCATTTTGAAGTTTGTCTGCCCGCAAAATGTTTAAACGACTTGTGTGATTCTTACTCACAAAAGTTAGAATCCCTTATCCAAACTCATGACTCACTGCTACGCCCCGAGAACTGTGTGTACGCTTCTAAATATTCAACCTCGACTTTTTTTTCTCTTCTTTCATTTATCCTCAAGGCGAGAGAAGATGCATAGGGTATTATTTAAACGAGACAAAAAAAAAACCGCATTTAATGAATACAATTTCTTAACACGGAAATTAAAATTGCCTGGAGAGAAAATAACTTTAACGGAGAAATGATTAAACAAAAGCGTAACTGAAGAGCACTGTCAGTGCTTGTTTGTATAGCATTGCGTTTTTAATCCGCATTCGTATATTATAAAATGGAAATGTTAATCCTGCAGAGTTCCAGCTGGAAGATCAGGGCTACGGTCTGCGGTTATACAAACCGCTAATAACAGCGCCAAAGAGAAAGGACATTTTCCAAATTACGCTGTATTTGCGGTATTGTTGGGTTTCGGAATTATGTTTGTTTTTAACATATATCAAACATGCCAGCAACGCTTTCTATACAGATTTCCATGTGAAACACATTTTAAAACCGGAGAGAAATTGCAATGCTCTTTCACGAATGAAGCTAAAAGACAAAGCGCAATTAATTCAGATGTTCAACACGCAATAAGTTCTTATTAATTCATTGCATTACTATATGGCTAATTGCTAATACATACATACATACATACATACATACATACATACATACATACATACATACATACATACTAATATAATACCCTGTTGTAGATTATTTATTGATATTTTTATAATTGTTCACATAATTTTTATACAGCTTAGGAGGTACATGCTACATATTAGTGTGTGAACTAAAAAAAAAATACGAGTATATATATATAATAAATCCGTGACGCGACATTTAATGAAAAGCCAAGACCGACCAACCGATTGCTGACCTCACGTCTACATGTCTCAGCAGAGGTGAACAATCACCCAACCAAAACGGAAGTATCGTGTGGTTAGCACGATGATCCTCCAACTGTTACAGCTGGTTTTAGTAACCGGATTTAGCTGTCTATTGTAGCACCGGTCCCATACACTGGCAGAATTTCATATGAAAAATCCTTCCCCATGAAAACCCTAGGCATGATGCCTTAGCTCATGGGTGTCCAAACGGCTATAAAACCAGGACATATTGCACGTCAAGCGTGCTCTGCTAAGGTCAATAACTTTCCATATAAAATAGGAAAAACGACCATAAATAATATGCGCTGCGGGTTGCTTACGCCAGGAATTACCTCGTATGAGTTACAATTTGACATTCATGCCTTAGCTATATCACGATGCTACGGCGCAGGACAGTGCATTAGCTATATGTTTCATTTACTCTTTATTTATTGAAAAACTTGCCTCTTCTTCCCTCGTGTGAGATGGACTTGTTCTATGCTTCCAGTTGTTTCTGGCGATACTCCCTGCTGTATGGTATACCTACTCTTTCTATGTTTTTATTTGTTTGCAGAACATACCGTCACTGACTCCTGTTAGCATAGACTGGCAGAAATACTACTGCGGATGCGCTGTTATTTAATCATTGCATGACGTCACTGCTTCATGTTACACGTAAAGTGTGACTTTTTCCAGTTTGTATTTCTAACAAAATTAAAAAAAAAAAACTCTATATAATCTAATTCTTATTTCTTCCTTTTTTCTATCAATAATATTTTCGCGTTTTTAACTAATAGAAATCGCAGAGAATAACATCAACTTTATAATCAAGAATACCTTTTGAATAATTAGCAAGGGCATTTGTTTCGTTCGTGGATTATATCGCTTCATTCACAGACTTACAATTTTTTTTATATTAAAGTACATTCGATATCCCAGTAATAAACTGTCTATTAATCAATGCATATAAATGTTTTCTATTTCTATACCAAGTCTCCTACATGCTCTATCGTCCTATGGTACATACAAAATCCTTAACTATCGAAAATAGAAAAGAAGTGAATGGGATAAAAATGCCTTTTCAGCATTAAAATATGAGAAATTGAGCTGCTATACACCTTAAGTGAGATAATAATCAATGTTTGAAAATTAAATCAACAACCGTTAATCAGAAATGTTGGACAACTTGGCTGAGCAAGTGCAAGAAATTGTAATAAGCTCTCCAAGTTGCTGACAGACTCTCCGCATAGAGCGCTGGTAAAATGGCGTCTCCTGAAGTAAACACGCAGGTTGAAGTTTGGTAAATGACATCTCACGGGATGGATGAATTGTTTTAAGCGACACGTTAAGCACAAAATACTCGCGAGACCAGTTTCCTCTCAGAAGCTGCTTTAATCCACGTTTCTGCTCCTAGTGAATTCAACTAACGTCTCGCGGGATTCGAGATAACACAGGACGAGGCGCGCTCCGACATCGACACTTTTACCACTTTTGTTGAAATAATTTTAACGAGGATGGAATGTGGTACACGGACGTTCACTTTTCAGCTCCAGCTTACAAACATTAGCACCGTACTTTTCTATCACATCAGCGACAACGCTGGCTGGGGTAATCCCATTTGTACGTCTTTTAAAGGATTAAAAGCCAAAATGAATTTCGCAAATTATAACTTTGACATTAATTCGTGCGTAAAATTAATGTTAATAAAAGCAGTACGCCAGGAATAAAATCAAAAGCTGTTCAATTTCACATTTAATTCTTCGGAATGCGTACCGTAATAATAATAATAATAATAATAATAATAATAATAATAATAATAATAATAATAATGAATCCCGAAAAAACAAAGTATATTATTACGTCTCGTGACCAGAATATTGTACGAAATGCAAATAATATAAAAATTGGAGATGTATTCTTCGAAGAGGTGGAAAAATTCAAATACCTTGGAGTAGCAATAACAAATATGAATGACACTCGGGAGGAAACTAAACCCAGAATAAATATGGGAAATGCCTGTTATTATTGAGTTGAGGAACTTTTGTCATCCAGTCTGCTGTAAAAATCTGGAAGTTAGAATTTTTATAACAGTTATATTACCGGTTATTTTGTGTGGTTGTGAAACTTGAACTCTTTCTTTGAGAGAGAACAGAGATTAAGGGTCTTTGAGAATAAGGTGCTTAGGAAAATATCTGGGGTTAAAAGGAATGAAGTTACAGGAGAATGGAGAAATGTACGCATTATATTCTTCACCTGATATAAGTAAGAACATTAAATCCAGACGTTTGAGATGGGCAGGGCATGTACAGGGCTTGGCAAAATACTGACATCCAAGTATTTCAAATACAAATACAAAATACTTCAAAGAATAGTATTAAAATACTTACTTACTGGCTTTTAAGGAACCCGGAGGTTCATTGCCGCCCTCACATAAGCCCGCCATTGGTCCCTATCCTGAGCAAGATTAATCCAGTCTCTACCATCATATCCCACCTCCCTCAAATCCATTTTATAATTATCTTCCCATCTACGTCTCGGCCTCCCCAAAGGTCTTTTTTCCTCCGGCCTCCCAACTAACACTCTATATGCATTTCTGGATTCGCCCATACGTACTACATGTCCTGCCCATCTCAAACGTCTGGATTTAAGGTTGCTAATTATGTCAGGTGAAGTATACAATGCGTGTAGATAGTATTTCAAATACAAATACAAAATACTTTAAAAAAATTAACCAAAATACATTTGTATTTCAAATACTCAAAATACATTTGTATTTCAAATACTCGATACAATATATAAAAAAATAAAAACATTACTCAAAATCTAAAAATTATAGTAACATTAAAAGTACTTTTATCTCGAAGTTTTATATAAACACTGTAACTGAACATTATTCCTTTTCCCAGTCAGCAATGAAATTATGCTACATATGGCCTAAATAATTACTGCTCCCTTAAAAAAACAGTTTCTCAAAAAGTTCATCAGATAAGAATCCCCTTGCTGGTAAATGAATAAATCCTGCAAAACAGAACAGTCCTTCTACAGGCGCAGAGGAACACAAACTTGTATTATGCTTTATAAAAGTTTGTTTCACTGTTGGGTAATTCTCTAGAGTGCATTGCCATTGAAGAATTGTATGAGCTCATACTCCGCAGTAGACTAGTTCTTTTCTTTTTGCTTTTCAAAGTCTATTGTACTTGAGTTGAAAACCTAAGAATTGTTTTCATAGTCTTCATCGTCTGAACTAACAAAAGGTGTAGCAAAAAGCTGCTCAGCTGATTTCACATACATATTCTGTATCCTTTTACTATCATTTGGTGAGGCAGTGTCAGGGAACCATCTCATCTTAAATGATGGGTGGAAGCAAGCTGCCAAAATAGCTCAATTTGCTTCTGGGATCAGATCAAACATCGCTTGAAATCTTTATGAAAGCGAACTTATTAGGATTGGAGTTACTTGGAATAGATGGCGTAGATTACTAGATAACAGAATATGTAATCTGTTTTTGAGGGAAATTAATGTGAACAAAAGTTGCCGTAATAGCAAATCTCATTTTGCATTAAATCAAGGGCTACGGCAATGGGTTTCAGAACTGCACAATATTCTTCAAGGTACTGAAACTCAACCCCTTTGAAGGTTGGCAATCCCAGTTTTTCATATATACTGTTTATATCATGTTTGAATTGCAATATTTGACAGATTGAGTCGTAAAGAGAATTCCATCGAGTTGGGCAAGGAAACTTTAATAAATATTTCAAGACGTCTGATAAAATTTCTGAGGATTTGAGTCTCCTAGACGCATTCCATAATGCTGAACATTTAGCAAGTGTTGGGTGATGGATCCTTGATGCTGTTGGAGATTTCTTTATGGCATTATGGAAATCAGTTGTGGCAAGAAAACTAAGTGTATGGCTGGCACATCCGAAATGGGTACGCAAATAAGACAAAAGTTCATCTTTCAAATCCAAATCCAAAACTTGAAGAAGAAGAAGAAGAAGAAGAAGAAGAAGAAGAAGAAGAAGAAGAAGAAAGTATTTTGAGCATTTGAAATACACAATACATAAATTTGTTGTATTTAAATACAAAATACTTTCGAAAATCCTTACAAATTACGAAATACAAAAGACAAATATATTTCAAATACTGCCCAGCCCTGGGCATGTAGCACGTATGGGCGAATCCAGAAATGCATATAGAGTGTTAGTTGGTAGGCTGGAGGGAAAAAGATCTTTGAGGAGGCCGAGACGTAGATGGGAGAATAATATTAAAATGGATTTGAGGGAGGTGAGATATGATGATAGAGACTGGATTAATGTTGCACGGAATAGGGACCGATGGCGGGCTTATGTGAGGGCGACAATGAACCTGCGGGTTCCTTAAAAGCCATTTGTAGGTTAGTAATTAATAATAATAATAATAATAATAATAATAATAATAATAATAATAATATATGCTTAAAGGCTTAGACCAGTTTCATTTCTTTAGAAACTGTTAAGTCCCAATGTACGAGTATTCTACTTTTCAAGAAATAATGTGCACACTTTCACAAAATGAATTCCATTTTTCAAGACGTTCTTACATTACATCAGGGTGAAACCCCCTTCGAAAAACATACACGTTTTTACAGAATACAAAGCCTTCAAATAGTAATAATTTTTTAGGCGGAAGCCAGCAATGTTTAAATAGTAATTAGGTTATCACACGAACACAGCGAGTAATGGAAAATCTAGGAGCATGAGAGTAGACAGCATATGAAGGGTTCAGAGCCATAGTGGGCCAAGCGCCATTTATTAAAAACGGAGAAAGCAAGGTTCAAAGTTAACTGAATATGATATCAATTTCATTTTTGTTTTTGTTTTCCGATAAGCTACTATAGTATAATATATAATAAGTTTTTTAATTAACCACCTATGCTTATCTTTTATACAGTTATGAATTTTTACATGAATTAGTCTATCACATTAACGTTTTCCATACTTATTTGTATCATCATCAGATGTATATACATAATAGTGATTAAAAACCTAGTCAATTGGCGTGTGTATCGTGAACTTCCGTAGTATGTATGTGTGCATAATATACTTGTTCATGGTTTCTATTGTAATATACTATTAACTAATAACACAAACTCTTTTAAAATCTAAAATCAATGTCTAAAATATGATTATTTGAAACACATGTTTAAAATACACATTGGTTGTTATTATTTCACTTTGGTTCACTTCCGTGGTTTTGGTGTGTTACGATGTTAAATGGGGCGATAATTTTAAATTGTAAATTTTCACTAGTCTCACTTTAGTTGCACTGTATGCTGATTTCACGTGATCTTTGTCTTCTATATCTATCATTTGCTATTCGTATTTTCACATGCTAATGATAGATATAGAAGACAAAGATCACGTGAAATCAACATACAGTCCAACTAAAGTAAGACTAGTGAAAATTTACAATTTAAAATTATCGCCCCATTTAACATCGTAACACACCAAAATCACGGAAGTGAACCAAAGTGAAATAATAACAACCAATGTGTATTTTAAACATGTGTTTCAAATAATCATATTTTAGACATTGATTTTAGATTTTAAAAGAGTTTTAGTGTTATTAGTTAATAGTATATTATAATAGAAATCATGAACAAGTATATTATGCACACATACATACTACGGAAGTTCACGATACACACGCCAATTGGCTAGGTTTTTAATCACTATTATGTACATACATCTGATGATGATACAAATAAGTATCGAAAACGTTAATGTGATAGACTAATTCATGTAAAAATTCATAACTGTATAAAAGATAAGCATAGGTGGTTAATTAAAAAACTTATGAATATGATAGTTTAATGAAGATTCACATGTCATTTATTTTTAATGTTCATAGGCCTACTTTATATTACTTGCAATATGTGTTTATTAAATTATGGTAATCACATAATTTTAGCCCTTGTTTTCTTCGTTTTTTATATATGGCGCTTGGCCCACTATGGCTCTGAACTCTTCATATATAAACAAAAAACTCTGTTACAGAAATTGTGAATCATGTTGGTTTTCTGAAATCAAACTATTAAAATCAGCTGTTCTTTATATGATGTGTTACTAGAGCGTACCTTTTCTATGGTGTGCCTTACATAGGCTAAAACAGCAGCTGCAACTAAGACAGAGAGAGTATACGCGAATTCTGTCATTAAAAATTTACAAGATGATACCTGAACTGAAAACATAGGCGTTTAAGGATATGTTAACTGTCAGATAACCCTTTGAAGTAATAAAAACAGAGAGATTTATCTATGCAAAATAGCATCCTCTATCACCCTTTAGCGTACAGTATAAAAGGATGAGAATAACAGTTTTCACCATTTTTTTTGTTGAAAAATAAGGAAATTATTAGTTCCGATTACAAGTAAATCGAAACTTTGTGTGCTTTTTCTTTTTTAGACGGAGACATTATTTATAGCGTGGTGGGAATATAATGAATGTGTAATGTAAAATTAATTTTAGTAGGTAGCTTTATAGCTATTTTTATCTCTCAAATTATACTGCTGTGTCAATAATTCAATTATTTACTGTTAAATATAATATGTAGGTCTATTGTAGACGAACTGAAGAATTTGGTGAACTTGTTTATTATTTTTTAAACTTAGATTCAGATTATTTTTTCGTCGCGTGTTATTTTTAATTCCTAATGGGGTGACTGTATCCACCTCTTGTGCTTAAAATTGTTTATGTTTTAAACATACAGAATTAATAAAAGTTAGTGCATTTAATTAATAACAAATAATATAAAATGCCATTTTTGATTCTGATTTCTTGGTATTCATAATCAATTAACCTACTCCACTTCCAAAACGTTACGGAGTTGAGCCGAGCTGAACTGAGCTAAGCTAAGCTAGCAAGCTGCGAGAGAGTTCGCAATGCTTCCCGCGTGACGTCATCACGTAGTACGAGAACGGGCGAGACTGCGCACTGCTTCACCATTATATTCCCATCACGATTTATAGTAAGAAATGACTTTATGTGATGCACATCACTTCGTATTGAACTGGTTGCTACGTACCGAACACGAACAGTTGGTCTATACGTCTGTCTACTAGTTTAGAAGAAACCGCCCTAGACGGAAGAAGTGAAGGACAAAGCACTTACACTCCAAAAACCACTTTCTCGGTATCGGGGATGCTCCAAATAGATTCTTTTTTGTATCACAATGCTTTGTCTTTACATTAGGCAAGATGAGAAGATGAAGCCTAGAATCTGTTTCAACGTTGCAGTTGGTGTGGATTCAGGATTCATACATTTTTTGCCCTCACCTCAAGCTTGCGGACGGCCGCGCTTCCCCTCCGACCACAAACCGAGCTTTATTTCCTGCAACGTATCACTGGCATCCTTCACTTTATTCGTTCCCCCATGACGCTCGGTTGCAAGCATTCTGCCTTTACTTCCACAAGCATTCCAATCCCAAACCTTTTTAATTCAATGGACCACACTGCCACTATCCCAAAGGGCGGGAACCCCTTTTAGGGATGATGTCAAGCGCCACAATAAAGTTAGCGGATAAAATGGTTAAGTTTACGACTTCAAAGTTGTGGGTATAGATCGTGAAAATGCTGGGGTAGCTTCTATAGCGATAGAACCACGAAACAAGAGCATTCTCTGTGAGATGAGCAACTTCAAACAAAACGTTGCTTTTGGCTTTTTGTTATGTAATACTTTATTCTGCTAGAAAACACTGAAATTTTAAATCACTTGCGGCTGTAAATATCTTCATTTTAACACAAGGAAGCATATTACATCCTTTTAGAGAACATTATGAAAAGGAAACAAGTCTTTTATGTTAGCTACTAACTGCGCAAGTTCGTAAATTTCCTAATAATAATTTCTCCAAGGTAAGCCAAAAATTATCTACCAAGCACCAGGATCGACTGGTATAAACCACTTTGGTTTAAATTATGGTTTAAACCAAGTGATTAAAAAGACACTCTGGTTTTTTGTTTTGTTTGTTTTTTTTTTTTGCTATTTTTACTACTTTAGAGTTATATTACTGGAACAACAATGAATGTTTAAATTTAAACATTTTAACAGTTTATTGAGTGGCAGTTGTCCATTGTTAGATCAGATTCAGTCAATGTCAGTTGTGTTATTTCACATCCTTGCTGCTTATTTTGTGTTTCGCAATATTTCCATGTAATACAAAAAGATTCTAGAAAGGAAAGGCCAAGTACAGTACAAAAACTGTGGACATGAAGGTGAAGTTTCAAAAGTGAAGAAACATTTTTCTAAGAGTTCTTCTTCCTTCACAATCTTCGCAAATGATAATGACAGTGAACTCGAAGGCAAAGAATTAGCAGGTGGTTTCTCTGTTCTCTGTATATTTATTAAATAAGTTACATACAATAAACTGCATCAGATGAATGTTAAAACTAGGCTCTAAAATATTTTTGTATCATTATTTAATTTAATTTTTTATTTCTGTTTGTGCTATTGAATTCTTATATAGCCTAAATAATCCAATGAAAATTTAATGCGGTATGATAGTAATTTCCTTCTGTTAATTCTTTTGATTTAATTTTAATTTAAATTACTGAAACTAAGACTAAAAGTTTCTATGGATAGTTTTTAGGTACGTACTGTTATATGCAGTTCAACATCGGGGTCACTACAGCTGCCAACTTTGCCATTTTATTGTTGGATATTACGTCAGGAACAGGAAGAGCAGAAGAAAATGTTCTTCCTAATTTAAATAACACCAAATTTAGAAGTCGTGTGGATCTAGAAGTGACAATTCTTTAGATATTTACATTACAACAACTTTCCCAACAGTAAAAAAGGATTTTGATCGTCAAGAATCCCGCTTCATATATGCCTCTAATTTTGCGTACCCCCAGATTCTTAAATTAATGCAGGATCTTATCCCTGGTTTTTTCCTCTCCAACTAGAAAGAAGATAGGTGGCTCTCTACTAAATTATATTTTTGAAGAAAGGTCAAAACTTTGCATATAGTTGGACGTGAGATTGTGTGTCTTGGGTTTGACGAATAGTCAAATCTGTCGTCGATTTGCAGAAGGGGACATACCCAAAATAACAAAGTGTTGGGAAATCGCAAAAAAAAAAAAAAAAAAAAAAAAAAACATAACAGACTTAAAATATTAGAATGTTCATTGACACTGAATGTATGTAACCATAGTGATCTAATTAGAAAAAAATATATGAACATTTTAATTTGTTAACTTAAAGTTTTTGCGATTTTCCAACACTTTGTTATTTTGGACATGTCCTCTTTTGCAAATCGACGACAGAAATATTCACAACGAGCCTATTGTTTCTATAACAATAACAACCTCAAAAGGTTACATTTATTACATCGACACAATTGGTATCTCTGGAAATCTTTCTACTGCTGATTATCTAGCACATGTGACAGCCAGTAACATTTCAAGTGTGATACAGAAACAAATTATAAAGTGAAATCTGTTGTCCAGATAATGTAAGTAATACAACCAAAATGTGGAAAATTTAGAACACAATGATGATTTGGATCTTGTAAGTTATGGTCGTCCTGTCCACATACTAAATATTCTAAGTCACGATTTCAAAATGCGAGATGTTAACGAAACATGTGCTCAGTGTTGTAAAGTGTTTCAGAAATAATCATTTAGCTAATTCTTGTTTGCGTCAGTGTGGATCATGTAAACTAATCCTTACTAGTAAAGTTAGATATAATAGTAATGTGGACTGTCTTGAATCTTATATTAGGAATTGGGGTCACATATTGGAAATATCTGAAGACAATCGTGAAGTGATTGATAAAGTTGTGCAACAACAAGTATCCAAACTAAGTTTGAAAATAAACCTTGAAGATTTGATCTCAATGTTGAAACTCATTTCATCAGCGTTCGACAAAGTACAAAGACACAACTGCACCATCTCAGAGTCAGTGTCTATGCGGAAAGAGTTGATGAAGAATTAATGAATAGTCTTGTAGGAAAAATAGTTGAAAAAAGATAAATGGCCTCAACTACAGCACACCTTCTTGCATACATGTTAGATTCCAAGGGAAAAACAAGAGAAATGGGCCTCATCTCAGAAGAAAAAAACGCTGCCCTGGAATTTGCTGGAGATCTTATGCCGGAACTCTAAAATTAGAAACAGAAAAATCTCGAAGTTGGTTTTTCTGTTTAGAGTATTCAGTAAGGAGACAAATTTGAATGCTTTTCAAGTTTGGCCAAATGTTGTCAGTTTATTAGTGGAAGAGGAAGAGGAAGAGAAATAATAGGGGGTTATATAGATACTTATTTCGGTTTAAGTTTGTCAAATATGGTGAAGTAGGCTACACATCTTGCTTTCAGTTTTTTAATATGGAATAAGTCGAATTTTGTAATATCTTGGTTGCCTCTGTCTACCTTCTCATCAAATCAGCCAGAAACAAAACAAAACAACAGTACAATAGTACAAAATAATGTTAACGAAAAAAGACAATATAAGATGCTAGATCTACTATACAAAGAATCAATGCCTATCAGAATATATAGTACTATCACAATATGCAATAATTATTTCTGTGGTGTTTGGTCAGAATATGATAACTCCAAAACTGCCATTTCCTGCTATCTACACCTACCGGTAAGCTACTTAGAAGCAATATAAAACATGAGCATGTGCATATAATTAAACAGTGTTCTAATATATGTTATTTTCATTCACATTAGTATGTAAATTAAAATTCTGATTTTTTAAAGTAAAAGTGAAAATAAAACGCTTGACAATAAATTAAACAATTTGATCAATATTCAACAGTGTCCATTGATTTTTATGTACAACTGTTGTCATGTTTACTGTATTTTATTTCATTTATGAATTTTAAGTACATGTGTTCATAAAACTGTTGTGATTGTTTTTGTATTTTATTACATTTTATGAATTTTTATAAATACCTGTATCTCAAAACAGCTATTTTGGAGTTATGTTCATGTCAAATACCACAGATTTAAGATAAGAGAAATAGTTGAATATAAAGTTAATATAGTATTGCATTTGTACAGATCTAAGCCCATGTGAGTTGAATGTAGCATTAAAAAAAAAAATAATAATAATAATAATAATAATAATGGTAATAATAATAATAATAATGTCATAAATTGCTTTATTAGAAGGTCTGATAGACGATAATATAAATTATAAGATAGAAAATATTGCAAGCAGACTTAATTATGAGAAAGACCGGTCAATGAATAAGAAACCAGAACAAATCTGCCTAATCTATGCCATTATACTGATAATGATGATGGATTCATGTAAAATATATATTAAAAATATGTACTTTTAGAATGTAACATTTCTGGGCAGTGGAACAAATTTTACTGCCTTTGTAAGGAATTGTATCGTCCAGAGTAATTGAATACAGGGCGTGTTTTCTTTTCATTTCGAAATGCTATTCCCCAATAAGTGAGAGGAGGAAAATGTTTGGTGAGTATAATCCGCACATTAAGCCGAGCGAGAAGCCCCCCCCCCCCATCGCATTAAAGAGGATGCGCCCGCAATGTTGATTTCTCTTGTTTTTTTTTTGTTTCATACCTACACGCAGCACTCATTCTGATTGAACCTCAACTAAGCGGAAGTTTCTAAAACATTCGAATAATAAAGGCAACCCCCTAGTGGTGGCTTTGCGTTTTATGATGAACGCAACTCCCTCACTACTCACCCCTGTACTCCTCCAAACTTCTGAAATTTCCTCATCCCCACAGCATTTACTGTAATTTACAAATTGGAACCGCAATGGTCTTTAAGATTTTTTCCTCCCCCGAAGCTAATCTGCATAACGTTACCAATCAATATGGGCCTCTAAAAACATTGTTTGTCACTTAATAAAGAAAATAATAATAATAATAATAATAATAATAATAATAATAATAATAATAATATCTGAAATATTGTGATTATGTATTTAATAGTTAACTGAAAAAATATTCTATCTTCTTCTACAGATGCTTTATCATTCCTCTGACGTAAGATGTTTCGGTCTCTCCGTGTACCGAAACTAGGCAATCTC
The DNA here is from genome assembly GCF_040183065.1 of Periplaneta americana. Taxonomy (NCBI): domain Eukaryota; kingdom Metazoa; phylum Arthropoda; class Insecta; order Blattodea; family Blattidae; genus Periplaneta; species Periplaneta americana. Next base: position 120,767,851 of record NC_091117.1, on the reverse strand, counting down.
ACATGATGGGCCTCACTGACCGTGTGGTCAGCATGATTCAGAATCACCTCAGAGACGTCACAGGGCAAGTATAGACAAGAAACAAGCACGCAGGACCGTGGAATAAAGACAATCTCCGCCCTCGTCGAGAATCTAACATGGACACCTTGGTTAGGAAACGCACTCAATATCCGTTTAGTGACAGGTACTCATTACAGGTTATGTCAGACACGTAGAGAATGTTACAGGGAATTAATTAACAAGATATTTTAAAGTGTAGGTAAATATAAAACACTGCATGGTCTTTCAAAACCAAGAGGTGAATGAAATCTCATACGATCACTCCTACTTGGCTAATTTTTATGATATTTTTCAAATCAGACAATCTCTTTATGAAATAAAAATACCTTCTTAATGTATGCATTCACAATCAGCTGTATCTCCGCCGACAAGTATTATACATTTACGAGTACAGTGGAGTCCCTTCGTTGTTTATAAATGGGTTAAAAATTATTAGCCAATGAAAGATCATTTAATACGTTTGTACGTATTTTGTACTACGTTACTGGTCTTCTGTGCCATCCTCTACCTGGCTGATCAACCACTGCCGAGTGATAAACTCAATGACTCGAAGAAAGAGGACGTGGTGTAAGCAGCCGGGTAAGTACAAACACCATTTACTGTTTTAATACTACGTATTGCTGAGGATGATTTACTTGTCTTTAAGCGTTGGAGGGAACATACAGCAGATTTCCTACAAGTTTCAACTTAATTTTTTGTCTGAGTAAATGTATTATGAATGGGTATCAGTTTAAATTACTTAAAAACATTTTTGTCGTTAATTTTGAAGCAATTATTTTATTTACAGTAGCTAAAACTGTAATTATTGTCTATTATATTTGCACGTGTTACTAAAAAAAATTCTCCTTATATTTGTATGTGTACATATTTAGATGGAAAAATAATTCTTGTCAAGTTTATATTTTCGTGTTTAAGTGAAAATAAATGTCTTTCTTCTTCTTTACTGTATCTTTTGATGTCAACGTCGAGCATGAGCAAAGCGATCGCCTTATCAGTAACGTATTGAGGGGTGTTGTTCCTGCAGTGGGCGAAGTAAGCTAGCGTTCCAAATTAGAAGTGTACATAACAGAAGAGTACAATGGAGGACTCCACTGTACTTACGAACAACAATGTTGTGTTTGGCAGTTGATGTAACTGACCTTGAGAGAGTAAGATTATTTTTATGTGTGCATGTCTAGTTAAAAGAAAGAGCCATGGAACAATTTCGAACAACAATGAATTTACAGCCGCAAATCACTTCCATTCGTCATAGGTGTAACAATAAAATACTTTTCCTACTCCTAAAACAACAACAACTGCTGCTGCGGCTCCTGCTCCTGCTACTGCTGCTACTACTACTACTACTACTACTACTACTACAACAATAACTCCTACTAGTAGGAGAGATCGGCCTAAATTGACATACCATTTTGTTTTCCTTCAATATTATCAAAGTAATTAAATTTTTTGATGTGAATTACTTTTTTAATATAAGCTATTATTATAATTTTTCATTCTACATAAAGAAATAAATGATACACATGAATTAAAAATATTCAAAAAACATATTATGAAAAGCATGGAATATGTCACTTTAGGCTTATATGTGACTAAAATGACATAGTGGTACAATTTTTACTTTAACTAAGTGCATTATAAAAAAACACAAAAATTACACAATAAATTTTTCCCCTATCATTAAAGAAAACACGTTAATAGAAAACAAGTAATTAAGAGTCTTATTTGCATATTTCGCATATTTTCTTTGCTCGTGAAGAAATACCTGCGCATTCAGCATGAGCCTATATTTTACATTTCATACATTGGAACCATGTTTCTTTTGGCTTAGAATGATTGCAAACGTCGTTACAATACAAACAAGCTTCATCATCATCATCATCATCATCATCATCATCATCATCATCATCAAACAAATCATCAGCTTCTTCTTGCGAGAATTCCAATCCTTTTTTCACTATCCTTTTCGATTGTCGTTGAACTCTGGATTTCTTTTCTTCTGCCTTTTGCTTTGTCATTTTAATATTTGGGGTACTGGTCAGTTCAGTTGGCCCTTGGGTTGCACTACGTTTCGCTGTAACTTTATCTGACGTAGGCAAAGGTGAAATTTCTAAAATAGGAACTTTCAAAGCTACAGCCATATCTCAATGTTTTTCATTTGAGGAAGCATTAGTGTCTGCAGCAGGTGATGGCGATGAGAATTCCTTGGCAGCATTAGTGAAAGATGTAGATGAAGAAGGAAATTCTTCTGCATTAGCTGGCTCCTTGGGACGATCTGTTGTCTCACTTGGTGCAAATTGATGATCCTCAAATATGTCAGCATTCACTGGGCAGAGTCCTGTCTTCTCAAAGCTACTTTGAGCTGTTTTTACACTCGCAGCTTTACCAAATGCAACTGAAAGAATTGAGCTTATTTGGTATTGTGTAACGACTCCACCAGGATGTGCCTTCAACCATCTGGTAATCTCCTGGTCATAGAAAATCATAAGGGGCCAAAGAATGCAACATCAAGAGGTTGCATACGATGGGTACAGGGGGAAGGCAAACAAACCATAATTACTCCATTTGTTTTAGCATATTCTAGCACATCTAGACTTTTGTGGCTAGAATGCCCGTCCAAAACCAAGAGAACCTTATCTTCCAAGCTCGCCTTCACATGCTGGCAAAAGTGCTCCAACCACTGCAAGAAAACCTCTCCCGTCATCCAAACTTTCTTCTGAACAAGTCCTAATGTTCCTACTGGTGCGACATCTAACAATTCATGTTTCCAATTCTTACGTGGGAAGATTAGGGCAGGAGGTACAAAATATCCTGTAGTTCCCATGCAACACACCACTGTAACATGCTGTCCTCTCTCAGCACTTGTCAAGCATCCTACTGTTTTTCCCCTTGGCAGCAAATATCTTGCTTGGTTTTTGAACCGTTGATAAGGCACTTTCATCAACATTATAAATTCGCGTCATACTGATATTGTTATCAGTTATAATTCTCTCATATGTTTAAAAAAATTTAAACTCTTGGCTTATTGAAACCCATATCACGAGCAGTACTTGTAGGTTCAGGTTTTCTCAGAGAAATATCAGGATTACGAAAGCCAATCAGACAGTCCCAGCCTGCCATACGAGTGACTTTATTGAAACGATGTTCTATGTCATTCCTTTCGGCCAGCTGATATGCAAGACTTCTTACTTCCGTAGCCGTCAATCCAAACATTCGAGATTCTAACAGCTCCCTCTCTAGATTTTTATCAAAAGTGCATTTATAACGTCCTAGACTTTTCTCAGTGCCACGTAAAATTTTGTTTTTCCAATTTGACACTCTTCTTCTGAGAGTTGCTTGTGGCACACCATATTGCTTTGCAGCTTTAAGCCATCCCATTTCTTTGTTTTCAACAGCCTGTATAGCTCTTTGCATGCAATCTTTACCCCAACTTTGAAAGTTAGTTTTCCTTTTGTATTGCCCAACCATCTGTAAAGAAGTTAATATATAATATTTTGGCTCAAATTTAATATTTTCAATTTTTGAAAACATTCAAAATTTTATTTATAAATTAGTAAAACTACTTTTGAAGTTATTTCAGTATTTGTAATTAGGCTAATTTATAACATAACACATTATAAACACAGATATTCCATTATATCTGCAACTTTTAATTTGTCTGGGCAAAGTGACATAACTATGTCACTTTACCCTGATCAGTAGTATGTCACTTTAGCCTGACACCATCTGTTGTACATAACTTAAAAATTCCGCCATTATAATTCCACAATCACGTCAACCAAAGTACTGCTGCATTCCTTAATATTTGTTATACGAGAGTATTCAATACAAACTCTATTTAAAACAAGCGATATGACATAAGAAGCAAGAAACAAATCTTACCTCAAAAGTTTGAACAATCTGTATTTGGAAATGAACTTCCTACGTAACACACAGTGCGTCTTGAATGCTACCATCAATAAAGGTTACGTATTCCAAATGTTGCAACACAATACAACCCGGAAATGCAGCGAGACTTGTGACGTTTCTGAGAAACACTCAGCATGTCAATTTATCCGAGTATGTCAATTTAGGCTGCTACCACCACCACCACCACCACCACCACCACCACCACCACCCCTCCTCCTCCTCCTCCTCCTTCTACTATTACTAATAATTAGGTTGTAATGTTGGGGATAGATTACACAAATTGACTGCAGTATGGTACATAGGCCGAGGATGTCAGCCAGTACGAGAATACTGACTTTGTTCTGCGATCGATTACGCGAATAACAAGGTGCACATAAAATAAATCTGGATAGCTCTAAAAGTAAATATACATTGATGGCTCATGCGTATCGCACGGTCCATTTCACTTCCCCTCCCGTGTAGAAAAAAAATTTAGATTTCATATCATATCATTCATGATTCTCATCCCATTCAATAGACATATTTAGGTCAGGAAGCATGTCTTCATCCGCTTACGGGAGGGGCGTCCTCTCCGCAACCGTTCCTCGGTTCCCAGCCTTCCGCAATATCAGGCCAGGATTCATTCCTTAAGAGCACTTCCAAGGGCGCTTTGACACCTTGAAAGGGCCGTTGAACTGGATCCTATGCTGCTTGGTCACCTTGGCGGTACGAACTTGGACTGGGGAGGGTAGGAGGTTCCCCTTGGGTGAACGGGTGAGGGTCACATGTGGCCAGTGGGCTGGTACACCCTCATCCTCTTTCATCTCATACAATTCGGAGTGCACGATAGGCCTCAGTATAGCCGACGTGCAAAGGATCGTCCTAACCCGCCCGTAGCCATCGTGACCTAACACTAACTTAACCTAAATATACGTTGAGTGTAAGAGAAGGCCTTACGGCCTTGACTCTGCCAGGTTAAATAAAGCCATTATTATTATTATTATTATTATTATTATTATTATTATTATTATTATTATTAGTATAATATCGCTTGTCACCTCGTATGTTTGTATTACATAATTTGTGATGTATTTCAATATTTTCGGGGATTTTCTTCTTTATGCGAATAATCCAATCTATTCTGTATTCGAGTTCTCATCAGAATTGATTATATTCTATGTTATTTTCGAATATTTTAGTGTATATGTTGACCTGTCAATATCAAGTTATTCTTCGCAATAATTTAATTTCTGTTATTACCACATGCTTAAATTAAATTTTATAGTCAAACGTTGTTTTTCATAGTGCTGTACAAGTACGAGTATTTACATAATTACTCTGTAAGCGAAAATAAAACATTCTATTTATCTATTTTTATTTTTATTTTATTTTATTGGGTTATTTTACGACGCTGTATCAACATCTAGGTTATTTAGCGTCTGAATGCTATGAAGGTGATAATGCCGGTGAAATGAGTCCGGGGTCCAGCACCGAAAGTTACCCAGCATCTATTTATCTATTTATTTATTTTATAATTATGCTAGCTAATAATCATGAAATATTGATAATGATAATGTAGTAGTAATAATAATAATAATAATAATAAATATATAACAAAGATAAAAAGCCCTTGAAAAATGTAAAATGTTGTAAAGACCATAATATCAATAATAGGTGACGTATCAAAGTCACAGCACACGTCATAAAATCTGAGTATGGAAAAAAAAATATATTGTCAATACTCGGAATTCATCATCATCGTGAACCAATCCGGCTTAGGTCTTTCAAGACCTGTTCCATAAAACTCTAGGAAATGTTCTTGGTCTTTCCATTTTTTTTTTTTTTTTTTTGCGATCCGATCTCGTGAGGCCTAATAACGGTCTTAAAGTTGGTTCAGACGTGATATTGTTGTTGTTTAGTCAATTATCCGAAGACAGGTCTGAACCTCGTAAGTGATACCAAGAAGACAGCACTTATGAGGCAACTAGGCCAGGAGACAAAGGGGTCGGGAGTCCAGTTCCTTTCCCCTTATATTGCATACATCGCCGGTTAGCTACATGTTATACTAATCAGACTTCAGATGCATACAAACAATTATTGTTCTTCCTCTGACACATATCGTCAAGTAAGGTGTACTGCCTGATAACAGAAGTACCTATCAGCCAGAACCTCAACCAGAGGACGGGATATTATATAACTGTAATTTAGTCTCAGTTAACATTTATTTACCGAACTGTCGTTTAATTATTCCTTTGATTTTGTTGCATTTTTTGTAATTTAATGTTCATGTCTTTTCTTCACTTGATATTAGACTTTAAATTAATACATATAAAGCATTCTTTCCGAAAGAAAATATAGACGATATGGCTTTAAACCTTAGACTGACATTAGACTCAACTATTTTAAGTAAAAAACGCTTTATACATGACAACTAAATGTTTACATGCATTATTTATTCTTTAAACAGATAGTTTTAGTTTTTCAAGACTAAATAAAAATAGTGAAAAAGTGGACATTAATAATTGGCTGCGTCCGGATTGATTCCCAAATCCTCATTAATGACATCCTAGTTGATTCCCTTTGCTTGTATAGAGTCAGCGAGAGGGTGATGTTTACATAATGTCTGTGTTAGTTCACACGAAATTTGACCCATGGACGATTGATGCACCGGAGAATGCACCCAAATAAATTGACCCAAGAGATAATTAGAACAAAGAAAATTAACATATATAATTTTTTTAGTTGATAATGCAATAATTTAGGTGGAACGAAGTTTTGAATGGTTAACATATCTCCTGAAAAACTTTAGTCCTATTTTATTGCATAAACCGAGTCTTGGATGGATTTCTTCAGATCTGAATGCTGTAACCATAGGCACGCAAATATTCAACGACACGTCCTTCGTCTTTGAATTCATCATACGTTTGTGAAATATTTTGCAGTCTTATATCTAAGCTTCTATATTTTCGTTTTTGTGGTTCTTTTACTCTTCGTCCTAGATTCAACTCCTGGATCATTGTGTCAACATCGGATTGCTCTTTCTTCAAATAATATATGAGTTTGTATTGGGTAGTGGGATGTTTCTTACAATGTTCTGGAAGCAGTTATGCCATACTTCTATGTTGTTATTCGTGCGTGGTTGATTCGAGCTAGCTGTCGAAATATACAAAATAGCTCTTCAAGTACTAAAAAATTATACAAATCCCGATGTTGTTTTAGTTTATTTTGAGAAAAGTATTCACTCGGAAGTTCTCTCAGTTTGGCCAGAACCTATACACTACTAAAAGGCTGCAGGTTCCATTTGGCGCAGTATTGGTGAACGAAAAGAAATGCTGTGGGTTTGTCAAATGAGTTTAAAAATAAGGAATCTGAGATAGGAGACTTTTAAAATGTATATTTGGTTTACCCGTACTTCCACCGGTTGAAGTGACAGACTGTTTCACTTTTGATCTTATGACTCGTATACCCGTGAATGAAAAGCTGGATGAGTTTTAGATTAGCCTACTTACTGGATACCTTCGTCGAAGAAAATTGCGAATTTCCACCTGTAATGTGGGCAGCATTTAGTTCAAACACGGAACATACTACAAATTTTTGTGAAGCGTTTCACAGCAAGTTCACCTCATCCGAACATTTTTCACGTCACTGCGGTCCTAAAAGAAATTCAATGTAACACTCACGTGAAACTTCGAAGTCATGAGAACACCCAGAAAAGAAAGAAAAAAAAAACAAGAGAAAGAGCAGTATATTGAAAAGCACATGATTAATTACAGTAGCGGAGCAATTCGCAGTTTTCATTGTTTAAAGCTTGTGTGTTGGAAGTTCTTCCCCAACATTAAGAAATATTTTGAATCGTTTAGTTAATTTTATTCACAAATCTGACAGAACGCAGTAATTAATAGTTTTGATTATGTGACAATTTTAATCCTACCCGTTTACATGTAAACTGCGTATAGTAGTTGATTCCTTGTAAATAGACAGTTCCAAGTATGTATTAAATGGGAAGGAAAATGTGGGAATCAACTCGGATAAAATGTATGCAGGCTCCATTCAAGAACTGGGAATCAACTCGGACATCACCCATACGGGATAGCTGGATATCAATTCGGACGTTTGGGAATCTATTCGGCTGCGGCGTAAAAATTATCTCTTTTCAAAAACTCTCTGAAAATGTACATGATAAATCAAAGTCAGATATTTATTCGCACCATAAAACAATAATGCATGATAACAGACTTACATAGACTCCACAGTAACGGCTAATAAGTCCACTGTTGTGGAGTAAAGGTTAGAGCGCCTGGCCGCGAAACGAGCTGTCCGGGTTCAAATCATGATTAGCACAAATTAGGCCTACCTGGTTGGGATTTTTTCTGGGTTTTCCATCAACCAATTGAAGTAGAATTGCAGGGTAACTTCCGGTGTTGGGCCTCGGATTCATTTCGCCATCATTAATTCACATCATCATCATCATCATCATCATCATCATCAGATAGCCCACGTTAAGTTCAAGGTACGATGTACTGTACTCGTACTTGTATAAGAGCGCGGCCGTTCGACTACCCAATCATTCACAGAATAGAAGTGGTAAGCAAAACAAGCCTCAGGCTGCAGCGCAAGCCTTCGGGATCCTCCTCCATACAAGGTAAAAAAAACGGCCTAGCTGCTGTCAAGAAGTCAAAAGGAGAATAGCAATGGCAAAGGAAGCATTTAATAGAAAAAGAAGCATCTTCTGCGGACCTGTGGAAAAAGAACTAAGGAAGAGTACTGAAGTGCTTTGTGTGGGGTAGCATTTTATGGGGCAGAAACATGGACATTACGACGAAGTAAAGAGAAGCGAATAGAAGCATTTGAAACGTGGATATGGAAAAGGATGGAGCGTGTGAAGTGGACAGACAGATTAAGAAACGAAGCTGTGTTGCAAAGAGTGGATGAAGAAAAAATGATGCTTATACTGATCAGAAAGAGGAAAAGGAATTGGTTGGGTCACTGATTGAGAAGAAACTGCCTTCTGAAGGATGTACTGAAAGTAATGGTGAACGGAGGAAAAGTTCGAGGTAGAGAAAGTTATCAGATGATAGATGGAGTCGGCCTGGGTAGCGTAGTTGGTATAGCGTTGGCCTTCTGTGCCCGAGGTTGCGGGTTCGATCCCGGTCCAGGTTGATGGCATTTAAGTGTGCGAGCATCGTTAAATAAAACGTAACAGTTTTTAAGATATATGCATCATATGAGGAGACAAAGAGGACGACAGAAAATAGGAAAGGCTGGAGAATGCTGGGTCTGCAGTGAAAGACCTGCCCTTGAGCAGAACACTAAGAATGAATGAATGAATGAATGAATGAATAATAGTAGGTCTATATTACTCGTACGTTTAGAACTTGACGTTCAAGGAGGCTGTAAAACTGCTACGTTATGGGAACCTCGTAATTGATATGAACCGAATTTAGGGTATGAAAACAGGCATTGTGTCAATGGAGCTCTTGGCACAAAACCCGTGCATATAATTATATGAAATATGAAAAGCCTCAAATCCCATAAGGGCAACGGCCTTCTACAGGAGTGTAGGGTGAGCTGAAGGTCTACTACACTTGGGGAGCCAGTTCAAGAGAGCTTACGCTATAAGTTACTTACAAAATAAACACATAAACAAACTATATAAGCTAAATACGAAAAACTATACAGACTAGACACATAAAATATAGAAGGGGGAAAATATAGTAAAATAAAGATATAGGGCAAAATAGGTTAATTTTGTGATATTTTTATTTAAATTTATCCCGAATTTACACCAGGGACAAATTTAATTCTGATACAGTAGTATAGTATAAATGGCAGAAGATGTATTGTAACATAGATTCTGTTCACTGAGCTCCTACAGTGACGTGAACGGAATTTTTGGAAACTTCGTGAAAAGTTATGAGATCTATAGCTTTGAATTTGCGATTGAATACACCATCCGATTTCATTTGTTAAAAGAAATGTTGTTTTGTGTGTTTTATGGTCCAAATTATTTTCAATGGTAAGTACTGGCATTGTATACTGATTGGTGAAAAATATAAACCTATCACTACACTGATTATGTAACACAGCCTAATCTTGGGAGGTTATTTTTTTAGCGTTTTTCTCATTTCACAGGCCATTTTTTATCTTTAAATTTTTTTCTATGGTATAATAGCATTCTCTGATAGAAGGAATATCAAATGCATGAAACTTAAAATATTTGTATGTTTGTTCATAGCATCTCTGATATATTTTGCACGTCGCGCATGTTGCAGATAGCAGGTAATCGCAAGGTCAAATGTGAAAAGAAACACAATATAAATGTTACAATAGAGGCAACTGTGTCTAAAACAAAGGAAAACTGTCGCAGAGGAATCTCGTCTTTTTCTTGGCAAGTTCGACGGGGACCAGAAGGGATCAAAACAGCAGTCAATGAGAATGACATTTCCAGTCTCTCAAGTGAATTAAAAGACAGAGATAGACAACGGAACAATATCATCTTCAGGAGCCAAACAAAGATGAACTGTGCTTAAAGAAAAGCCGAATGATAAGCCTAAAGATTTTTGTGCGGTTCTTGCTCAGGAAATTTCGAGGACTACAGGCATGGTGAAAAATGGATTCAGTGCGTCAGTTGTGATCGTGATCAGTAATTTCATGTTGCATATCAATACCGTTCAAAATACAGAATGAACTTTAATTGTTTGAGTTGTAGGTACGAATCTGACTGTGAAATTAAAAATTTGATTGAATGTGACTAAATATTTTGAGTTTGAAGACTGTCACGGAAATACTATTGTACTATCACGAAATTATACCCGTTCTTCTAGAGTGATATTTTTTTCTTTATTTGTATTGCTTGTTTGTACTTATTGTATAAATTTGAGGTGAACATGCTGACATGTCACTTCCTGAAAACTAATAATACACGTACATTAAAAACACCCATTTTTTAAAATTTGAACATTATTTTGACACTAAAATCTGAGTATCACGAAATTAGCCGAGTCTGTCCTATAGCGCAGAAACATTATCGACAGAACATGGCTATCGTTAACCATAAAATATTCCCACAAAAATTCATCTTCAAGAATTTGGGCTGTAATATTTAATGTACGAAATAGATAAATTAATATTTAGACAGCACTAAACAAATTAAGGTAAATGTGTTACTACAAGAAACTTTTTACGACGTGGTACTCACAAGCTATTATAAAAACAACAGTCGATCGAATTCCACATAGAACGGAGAACAGGATGTTATAGAGAAATAATGGCGCAAAATTTAGGCTCCAGAGACGAAAATTCTAAGTCATTCGTTCGTTATTCCTTCACATGCCAGGTGAAAAGTACAGAAGTAAGGTATCACATTACATTTTTTTTTTAATCTTATAAAAAATTGATGATAAAATGTCTAATGTTATCAACAGGCTTCGAGACTTTGGACCCGATACAATAAGTTTACTGTGCATGCACTATAGGTTGTTGACTCGCTGTAGGTAGATAGAGATGTGTTGAGGTAACAACGTTGCTATTTAGAGTAGAGTACGTTGCGTCAGCTTTTTCAGTAAATTGAATGAGAGTCCATATAGGTGGTTCCGTAAAAGTTTGACTGACTCTCTGATTATGAGGAGGGCCAGTTCATTCAGAAACGATTTGTGCAGTCCTAGGGTCTTACAGAATTGAGAAGAGAAGTTAGATATCGCTCCTCTTGCTCCAAACATCAAAGTTTTAAAATAACTACTGAAGCTTTCCTGGCGACGTGATAATTCGAAATTTTAGTTCTTAATTTCCAGTAGTAGTACTGCGGTCAGCCGACGAATCTATTAAACGGCGTACGTATAGGCGTAACAATCCTACAATAAATCAGGTTTAATATACGACAGTAGACTTTCACGTAAGGTCTTTTGATGACATACAGAACATTGCCTATAATCAAGTTAAGTCCACATTGCTTGTAAAAATTCTAGTCTAAGCGTATCCAAAGCTTCCGCCATCCTGGCTCTTATTTTAGTGGCTTAAACTCTTTCCTCGAAATAGACAACCAAAATAGATTCATTGATGGGACATCAGGGAAACCTACAAGCCATTCATACGACTCATCTCTTAACAGTAGTACTGTTCTCCAACCAGGAGATAAACCGCGAAAGGAATGTGCTTACTATTGCTTCATCTATTAGAGCGAAGTAGATAGATAATATTAGAGTTATAACGTCAATTTAAAAATCATGCGCTCTCCTGCATATGTTATTTCCTGTATGGAGGGATTAAAAGACTAAGGGTGCTATTCATAGACATTTCGCTAGCCCGCGCTACGAGCGTGCTAAACAGGATTCATATTATATCATATCGCTGACACTGGTTTATGAATACGAAAAACGTTAATTCGCTGATCATCCACCGAAAGCCCGCGCTAAAAATGTCTATGAATACGGCCCCAGGAGATTAAGAGTGATCTAATTTTGTAACTAGGGTAGTATATCAGTGTTATGGTTTGTGTTTTGAGAGATAGCCAATAAAGATACGAGTACCCACGTGTGTGACCTTATGACATCTTATGACATCAACATTCATTCACAGCATCACCCCGCTTCGTTTCATTCCCTGGAGACTTTCTCGTGGTTGGAGTACAGTAGTAGTCTGGAAGTTAGATTATTTGTTGATAAAGGTCTGGTATAATATAGGCACCAAATTAGAGCACGTGGTCGAAAACGTCGTATGTTACGTGATTAAAATTCTCATGTTTGTATTTTTATTTCCTGAGAACACGATAAATTTAATTGTGGACACCATATATTAAGAGAAGTCTTATTTCATTCTGTCGTCCTCCGTAGTTTAGTGATTAGTAGGACCCGAAGATTTTGAGTTCTTTCCTGGCCAAGGACGGTACATTTTAAAGACCCATAAGTACTTAGCATGCCTTTCTTCGAGAGAGAAACAAAGCTGTGGGTCCTCTGCCTTAATTCCACGGCACGTAAAAGAAACCTGTTCGTGACAGAGGGCTCGAGGAAAAATATGCAGGCCATTTATTCTCCACGTTGAATTTCGGCCCTCAGCGACAACTGTAGTTGAAAAAGTCTCTGAATAATATGTTAATATTTATTTTATTGTTTTAATCTGAATATTTTAGAGTTTTTTCAGGATTATTTCTAGTCAATAGATTGTACACATTTCCTTTACATTTTAGTGATGCGAGCAACATTCCTATTGCATTCATAGACCCAAGTACTCCGTGCTGTTATTGGAATTTATTGAGGATTGCCAAATAGATTCCTATTCACAATATATTCGGCGTGTCCTAAAATCATCGGCAAATCCGTCAGATATTTCCGTCTAACAATATTATCGACTTCGCTGGTAGTTACTTTTAGGTTACTATTGATGGCGGAAGAATGGTTATATTAAATGTGGGCACCGATATTTATGATAATGTTTTACCAGTTTTGTTAAAACTCATTATTATATTTTATTATACTATAAAATGTGTCAGTTGTGTGTCCAAGGTCCACTTCAGGTTTCATCCAGCTTTCTCAGTAGCAGATCCGAAGAGTTTTTTTTTTCTACAGTATATCTAGGGATAAAAGTCACTGGAATTCTTTGCCGCCTGAAGTCAAGAGCTGCCGAACTTTAATTTCCTGTAAATTTAAATTAGAAAAATATCTTATGATGAGTTGCCAGATCTAACGCGTTGCAAATATTTAATGGAATATGTTCCACTGTATTTATTTTTATTTCTTTTTGTTTCTTATTTTTATTGTGTAATCATGTAAATCGTGTTTATTTATCATTTAACGCCAATATGTAGGCCTATCCCACTGTTGCTTTTTTATTATTAATCTATTTTTGTGTACATTTTATTCAATTGTGGGTTTCTGGTTTAATTATGTGAATCTTACTTAATTGTAATCTAATAATAAATATTTATACTAATGTGTGTATTTTATTTTTACTGTGTACATTTTTTATTGAATTATCGGCTTCTGTTTTTATGTGATTCGTATTTGATTCTAACAACATTAATATGTATTCCACTATGTTTATTTTTATTTTGTGAGGTAAATTTTTATGTAACAACCTCTTTTGATCTCATTATGTACCTAAATTGTATCAGTATGTAATTACTTAATTCCGATCCAGTTGTATGTTCAACTATGTAAGCAAGTTTTAATCCTGGTGTCAACCTGGTTGGCGAGTTGGTATAGCGCTGGCCTTCTATGCCCAAGGTTGCGGGTTCGATCCCGGGCCAGGTCGATAGCATTTAAGTGTGCTTAGATGCGACAGACTCATGTCGGTAGATTTACTGGCATGTAAAAGAACTCCTACGGGACAAAATTCCGGCACATCCGGCGACGCTGATATAACCTCTGCAGTTGCGAGCGTCGTTAAATAAAACATAACATTTTTTTTTTAATCCTGGTTGACTGTAAGAGAAGGCCTTACGGTCTTAATTCTGCCAGGTTAAATAAAGCCATTATTATTATTATTATTATTATTATTATTATTATTAAAAAAGATGCAAAATTCTACAATGCCTTTATTCTTCTCTATATCTGCAAGGTTTAGTTCTCTTGAGCTGTTCAGACAAGAGATGAAACTACTGTACCTTGCTACAGACTGTGAGGTTGTCCCCCATTTGTGTAATCTAAGTCTGTAGCGTCAGAATTGCTTTGGCAAACGATTTTTCTTTATTCGTAATGTAAGTTGATAACCAGGCTTCGAGACTTCGGACCCAATAGAGCAGTTCAGTGGGAAAGCCGCATAACGGCGTACTGAGTATAGTGGTGCGGGTACTGTAGAATGAATGCCAACAAATACGCAAAGGAAACGCTCTGGATTTGAAGGTTCTGACGAATAATTTGGTTTTCACACAAACTGTTTCTGAAATTATTACACGGTTAGAAAAGTCAGAGCATGAGATGCCGGAAGCCCTCAAATTAATTTAGAAAATGATGCAGAGAATCAATGAGACATCAAGTACACCGGTTACTGAACGTGTAAAACAGAAGTGGAAATCAATTTTATGTCAAAATAACGGATATGGAACATTGTGTATTATAAACAGCAAATTAGTGGACATAGAGTCACCCGAGAATAAAGGACTGTCTCTTAGAGACTGCAATGATGTTAGGTTTTTTCGTTTTGCATTATCACGTCATGCGACGTAGGGCGCAGCTTTCTACTGTACAAACTTTGGCAGATAACCGAAAACGATTTACGTTTGAGACACTGAGAATGTATCTTGTAGTAGGTACATTTCAAATTCGGTACTGTAACTGTACTTACTAAAGACGACCAATAGGATAAAATGAAAAAATTAAAATTGCTACATGCTTATTTCCACCTTTAACACTGTGTATAATTAAATACAAATGCTTATAAAAGACAGGAGAATAAATGCTTTTCACATTCTTTTGACATTATCATTGTGTTATGTATATTTACTTTCAGAATGTACATATGTGTGTTTCCCCATTCTACCGTACTCCTCTAAATAGCAACGATGTTACCTCAACACATCTCTATCTACCTACAGCGAGTCAACAACCTATAGTGCATGCACAGTAAACTTATTGTATCGGGTCCAAAGTCTCGAAGCCTGTTGATAACATTAGACATTTTATCATCAATTTTTTATAAGATTAAAAAAAATGTAATGTGATACCTTACTTCTGTATTTTCACTGGCATGTGAAGGAATAACGAACGAATGACTTAGAATTTTCGTCTCTGGAGCCTAAATTTTGCGCCATTATTTCTCTATAACATCCTGTTCTCCGTTCTATGTGGAATTCGATCGACTGTTGTTTTTATAATAGCTTGTGAGTACCATGTCGTAAAAAGTTTCTTCTAGCAACACATTTACCTTAATTTGTTTAGTGCTGTCTAAATATTAATTTATCTATTTCGTACATTAAATATTACAGCCCAAATGCTTGAAGATGAATTTTTGTGGGAATATTTTATGGTTAACGATAGTCATGTTCTGTCGATAATGTTTCTGCGCTATAGGACAGACTCGGCTAATTTCGTGATACTTAGATTTTAGTGTCAAAATAATGTTCAAATTTTAAAAAATGGGTGTTTTTAATGTACGTGTATTATTAGTTTTCAGGAAGTGACATGTCAGCATGTTCACCTCAAATTTATACAATAAGTACAAACAAGCAATACAAAATAAAGAAAAAAATATCACTCTAGAAGAACGGGTATAATTTCGTGATAGTACAATAGTATTTCCGTGACAGTCTTCAAACTCAAAATATTTAGTCACATTCAATCAAATTTTTAATTTCACAGTCAGATTCGTACCTACAACTCAAACAATTAAAGTTCATTCTGTATTTTGAACGGTATTGATATGCAACATGAAATTACTGATCACGATCACAACTGACGCACTGAATCCATTTTTCACCATGCCTGTAGTCCTCGAAATTTCCTGAGCAAGAACCGCACAAAAATCTTTAGGCTTATCATTCGGCTTTTCTTTAAGCACAGTTCATCTTTGTTTGGCTCCTGAAGATGATATTGTTCCGTTGTCTATCTCTGTCTTTTAATTCACTTGGGAGACTGGAAATGTCATTCTCATTGACTGCTGTTTTGATCCCTTCTGGTCCTCGTCGAACTTGCCAAGAAAAAGACGAGATTCCTCTGCGACAGTTTTCCTTTGTTTTAGACACAGTTGCCTCTATTGTAACATTTATATTGTGTTTCTTTTCACATTTGACCTTGCGATTACCTGCTATCTGCAACATGCGCGACGTGCAAAATATATCAGAGATGCTATGAACAAACATACAAATATTTTAAGTTTCATGCATTTGATATTCCTTCTATCAGAGAATGCTATTATACCATAGAAAAAAATTTAAAGATAAAAAATGGCCTGTGAAATGAGAAAAACGCTAAAAAAATAACCTCCCAAGATTAGGCTGTGTTACATAATCAGTGTAGTGATAGGTTTATATTTTTCACCAATCAGTATACAATGCCAGTACTTACCATTGAAAATAATTTGGACCATAAAACACACAAAACAACATTTCTTTTAACAAATGAAATCGGATGGTGTATTCAATCGCAAATTCAAAGCTATAGATCTCATAACTTTTCACGAAGTTTCCAAAAATTCCGTTCACGTCACTGTAGGAGCTCAGTGAACAGAATCTATGTTACAATACATCTTCTGCCATTTATACTATACTACTGTATCAGAATTAAATTTGTCCCTGGTGTAAATTCGGGATAAATTTAAATAAAAATATCACAAAATTAACCTATTTTGCCCTATATCTTTATTTTACTATATTTTCCCCCTTCTATATTTTATGTGTCTAGTCTGTATAGTTTTTCGTATTTAGCTTATATAGTTTGTTTATGTGTTTATTTTGTAAGTAACTTATAGCGTAAGCTCTCTTGAACTGGCTCCCCAAGTGTAGTAGACCTTCAGCTCACCCTACACTCCTGTAGAAGGCCGTTGCCCTTATGGGATTTGAGGCTTTTCATATTTCATATAATTATATGCACGGGTTTTGTGCCAACACTCGTTGTGTAGAGTAATCAAGAGCTCCATTGACACAATGCCTGTTTTCATACCCTAAATTCGGTTCATATCAATTACGAGGTTCCCATAACGTAGCAGTTTTACAGCCTCCTTGAACGTCAAGTTCTAAACGTACGAGTAATATAGACCTACTATTATTCATTCATTCATTCATTCATTCTTAGTGTTCTGCTCAAGGGCAGGTCTTTCACTGCAGACCCAGCATTCTCCAGCCTTTCCTATTTTCTGTCGTCCTCTTTGTCTCCTCATATGATGCACATATCTTAAAAACTGTTACGTTTTATTTAACGATGCTCGCAACTGTCGAGGTTTATCAGAGTCGCAGGTGTGCCGGAATTTTGTCCCGCAGGAGTTCTTTTACATGCCAGTAAATCTACTGACATGAGCCTCTCGCATTTAAGCACACTTAAATGCCATCAACCTGGACCAGGATCGAACCCGCAACCTCGGGCACAGAAGGCCAACGCTATACCAACTACGCTACCCAGGCCGACTCCATCTATCATCTGATAACTTTCTCTACCTCGAACATTTCCTCCGTTCACCATTACTTTCAGTACATCCTTCAGAAGGCAGTTTCTTCTCAATCAGTGACCCAACCAATTCCTTTTCCTCTTTCTGATCAGTATAAGCATCATTTTTTCTTCATCCACTCTTTGCAACACAGCTTCGTTTCTTAATCTGTCTGTCCACTTCACACGCTCCATCCTTTTCCATATCCACGTTTCAAATGCTTCTATTCGCTTCTCTTTACTTCGTCGTAATGTCCATGTTTCTGCCCCATAAAATGCTACCCCACACAAAGCACTTCAGTACTCTTCCTTAGTTCTTTTTCCACAGGTCCGCAGAAGATGCTTCTTTTTCTATTAAATGCTTCCTTTGCCATTTCTATTCTCCTTTTGACTTCTTGGCAGCAGCTAGGCCGTTTTTTTTACCTTGTATGGAGGAGGATCCCGAAGGCTTGTGCTGCAGCCTGAGGCTTGTTTTACTTACCACTTCTATTCTGTGAATGATTGGGTAGTCGAACGGCCGCGCTCTTATACAAGTACGAGTACAGTACATCGTACCTTGAACTTAACGTGGGCTATCTGATGATGATGATGATGATGATGATGATGATGATGATGATGTGAATTAATGATGGCGAAATGAGTCCGAGGCCCAACACCGGAAGTTACCCTGCAATTCTACTTCAATTGGTTGATGGAAAACCCAGAAAACATCCCAACCAGGTAGGCCTAATTTGTGCTAATCATGATTTGAACCCGGACCGCTCGTTTCGCGGCCAGGCGCTCTAACCTTTACTCCACAACAGTGGACTTATTAGCCGTTACTGTGGAGTCTATGTAAGTCTGTTATCATGCATTATTGTTTTATGGTGCGAATAAATATCTGACTTTGATTTATCATGTACATTTTCAGAGAGTTTTTGAAAAGAGATAATTTTTACGCCGCAGCCGAATAGATTCCCAAACGTCCGAATTGATATCCAGCTATCCCGTATGGGTGATGTCCGAGTTGATTCCCAGTTCTTGAATGGAGCCTGCAAACATTTTATCCGAGTTGATTCCCACATTTTCCTTCCCATTTAATACATACTTGGAACCTCGTAGTAGTACTTCCTTTTGTGTACATCTTGTACGAGATCATCCCTTCTTCCAGTCCACCGTATACAGAGCGCAGCTAATATCTGCATTCCGCTCATGAGCTGTGAGCCGGCTCGGAGAGCGCAAACCTTGTGCAGGCCTGTTCTATGGTTTAACACCGATTTTGTTCAGCTCTTTCATTCATACTTCAGACTTAAACGACCTTAAGTTATTATGGAACAGAAACAGAATTATCAGGGATAATGTGAAAATTTATTTCATCACTGTGTTCAGATTCCCTTTAATAAGATTAAGAGAATATTTTCAGTAATATTTGTCTCTAGGGCACACAATGCTGCACAATTGTTCTGGCATACAAAATATTCAATATGCATGTAACAAAAGAAAAATGTGACAAGCTTTTAAATGTAACAGATCCACGATAAAGGATGCTTCTCGTTTCAGGGTCAAAATACCTCATTCATCTCTCCCCGCATTATATAATTTTGTTAAGAAAACTGCGGATTACTCAATGATAGTATTTGTTTATGACCAGATTTCTACTCTTTTTTTTCTTTATCAGACCACAGTGTACAAATGTAGCTCATTTGTAAACATTTGGTTACATTATGATGAGTCCTCTCTTATGATACTTCTAAGCATTCAGGAAATTCCCATAGAGACAATCCTCCATCTTCAATCTCTACTTTATTGTCGTCATATTTCCATCTCCAACTTCTCATCTGTGCCTACGGGTACGAGGCTCAGCCTTTATATTCGTTGTAGTGTTTCTATTATTTCAAACCCAAAGATGTCGGTGAATTTTCATTGCCGGCCTGAGTAATGAATGAGATGAGTTTAGACAATTTTTAAATCAAAATAAAAAAAAAATTGAACATAGTGTAGCACTCCACTGAGGGAGTGTTCAATTGCTTCACAATAAATATTACAACAGTTTTTTTAAATAGGAATAGTCAAATCCAGCAATTGAGAACAAATGAGTACAACATTAATAGTGTACAGTAATTAAAATATTTTTTTCCACATGAACATTTTATAAACGGTCTTTATCACTAGTGAAAATCGTTCAAAATATGTACGTTATTGTACTTGTACATAAAATTGATATTATGAAACGATTTCCCATGTAATAATATTTAATGTACTTCAACTTGTAATTGGGGTCCTGGCTGATATGTATTATCGTAGACAAAAAAAAAAAAAAAAAAAAAAAAAATGAAACAGCTGCC
This sequence comes from Periplaneta americana, assembly GCF_040183065.1. Lineage (NCBI taxonomy): Eukaryota > Metazoa > Arthropoda > Insecta > Blattodea > Blattidae > Periplaneta > Periplaneta americana. The sequence continues at coordinate 120,747,513 of NC_091117.1, read as the reverse complement.
ATAGCGAAGTCCCCTTCGGAAGATTTTGGTTGATTTCGTGAGAGCTTAGATTTGCACATGAACGAATTTCTTATCCAATGTATCGCACTTTATTCCTTTGTTTTATTTGTTGCGTTTTCTGTCTGTTTATAGATCAAGTGTTGTATACTGTTCTCCAACCAGGAGATAAACCGTGAAAGGAATGTGCTTACAATTGCGTCGTCTATTGGAGCGTAGTAGATAGATAATAATAACGTCAGTTTAAAAATCATGCGCTCTCCTGCATATGTTATTTCCTGTATGGAGGGATTAAAAGACCAGGAGATTAACCGTGATCTAATTTTGTAACTAGGGTAGTATAAAAATGTGTATATCAGTGTTATGATTTGTGCTTTGAGAGATAGCCAATAGAGATACGACTACCCACGTATGACCTTATGACATCTTATGACATCAACATTCATTCACAGCATCACCCCGCTCCCTCTTATTCCCTGGAGACTTTCTCGTGGTTGGAGTACAGTATTGAAGGGGTAAATAAATATCCTTCCAAACAAATTAACGCTATAGGAGAGCGGTCTTTTTTGTGCCTAAGACTGTACATCTGTTATCAGACACAACGATAAATTAGTGTCAGATAAAGATCAATATTGTTTGTGTGCCCTACATATGAAGTCTGATTAGTGAAATATGTTACTAGACAGCGATGTATGCAATGAAGGAGGAATGGAACTGGCCACTCTACTCCATTAGCTCCTGGCTTAGTTGCCTCATGAGCTATACCTTCTTGATGTCATCTATGAGGTTCCAACTTATCTTCTGACAGTTGACTAAACAACAACAATATTTAATACATCACTGCTGTCAAAACAAACACTTTCTTCATAGACCATGATATCAAACTATACATTAATATAGATTTGATCTATTATTCTTTTATTAATTGTTTTATAATGCTTTTGTAAAAAAAACTAGAGTATGAAACATGTTTACAATGTTATGCAGTTACAACATTCGTCAAAATTAGGAAACTCGCTTCACTCGTTCCGTAAACTTACTCATTTATTTGTTTGTTTGTTTATTTACGTATTTATTTATTTTATTGGTAGTAAGTTCCAAATGAACAGAAGTTAATACATGTTATATAAACTAGCCCACTCCTGAATGAGTAATACTCGTGCTCAGGAGGGGATTCCAGTACAAACAGAAATAAAATTGAAATTGAGAGTGAATACAGATTAAAAAGTGTTAAATATATTTACACCCAAACTATGAATTCAATACAATTTTTATTGTTTTTATTAGTTTGGAGAGGATTAATTATTAAAATATTATTAGAATAAAATTTGTTTAGTAATCTAGGACCTTGACTCATGCTATGATAAAAAGCTGCATTGGCTTTACATTCAGAGAATTCATATTTTTAGTTCTATATTTATGTATATACATGCAATGAAGTATAACATTATAAGCTGGATTCATTTTTTTTTATTATTTACTAGAGCTTCCTCAAATTAGAGGCTGCCATTAGACAAAGCATACAAAACAATACAGCTCATGAGCGGAATGCAGATATTAGCTGCGCTCTGTATACGGTGGACTGGAAGAAGGGGTGATCTCGTACAAGATGTACACAAAAGGAAGTACTACTACGAGGTTCATGAAATGAATTCCTGTTCAGTGTTTGCAAAACTATCTTGGACTTATTAATTAATACAGAAATATTTATTTTACAGAAATAATATAAATTTTATATCTACTTAAATGTACAATATCATTTTGTTATATTTTTATTTATCAGTACATGAAAACGAGGTTTTATGCTGTTGGCAGCTGAAAGGAACAGTAGCCTACTGATCGTAATGAAACATCAGTTACAGATGTTCGATGCCTGCCTTTATTAATGTTGATTATAGAAAACAGTTGCTTACAAATATAAATGTTGAGCCAAACATAGCAATCATTTTCACAGCCAGCCTGTGTAGTCGTCGATATTATTGCTAATGTTTAGTCTTGTAAAACTCAACCAGGCTAGTAGTATTATTCAAACGATCTTTAGCCCTTAGACCACATTGAAGATTAATAAGTCCGAGCTGTAAATCGTTAAATGTTATGTTTTATTTAACGACGCTCGCAACTGTCGAGGTTATATGAGCACACTTAAATGCAATCGACCTGGCCCGGAATCGAACCCTCAGCCTCGGGCATAGAAGACCAGCGCTATACCAACTGCGCCAACCAGGCCCACCTGTAACTTATATGACATTGTTTCAACTGGTGTTGAAGGAATTTATTATGGTAACTTTAAAGTTCTTTCCAATTAAGACAAGATTTTTAGTAGGTTATTTTATGACGCTTTATCAACAGCTTATGTTATTTGGCGTCTGAATGAGAAGGTGATAATGCCGGTGAAATGAGTCCGGGGTCCAACACCGAAAGTTACTCAGCGTTTGCTCATACTGGGTTGTGGGAAAACCCCGGAAAAACCTCAACCAGGTAACTTGCTCCGACTGGGAATCAAACCCGGGCCACCTGGTTTCGCGGCTAGACGCGCTAACCGTTACTCCACAGGTGTGAACCTTAAGACAAGATCTTGGAACCTAGAATTAAATTCATTTTGAATTTCAATTAATATTTGCACCATAATCGTTTAACTTGGCTTCATCACGAGCAGTTTCTATCGTTCGAAAGTAAGCCATATTACCTTCCAGAAACTGACTTACGAAAAGTGTAAGTTTACGACTGAAATCCAGTAAATTATTCAACATATCAACACTGAGCTGGCCTTTTCCCTGAAGAGAGATATTTAAATTGTTGAAGATTAATGTCTTTAGTATCTTTATATCTGGATTCGTAATGACGCATTATGTTACGTTTCTTTCTACCTTGCAAAATGTTGTGGCAGATAAAGCACTGAGTATTTACTCCAGCAGCCATGGAAAAATAAGCATTTTCCCATGCAACATTGAAAGGATTTGCCTGATCAATACTTTTCCGTCTTTTAGATTCCTCCATACTGAACTGTAGTAGTAGGTAAGCAACGTGCAACAGTTACTGAGAATACGCACTGCACTCCACTAGATACCTGAGTGGTCGTTTCCCTCTCCTCTACTTAAATCAAGTCAATGTCATTCTGATGTATCGTCCTCTCCGATTCGGCGAGCGGTAAACACAGCTCTCCCGCTCCGAACGAGCGCGCGCGCTCGTTGAGCGGTGTTTGTGCAGGTATGCCTTAGAACATTCACTACATAGCCAAGATATTACACCTTGTAAGTTTTGGATTCGATGCCAAAGGTTTTGAGGTGAGATAAAGAGGTGAGAACCGTCTGCTGTACTATTCTTTTGAAACTGGCGAGCAATGATCAACAGCATGTTTTACTACAAAAGCATGTTTTATGAAAATGCATGGAGTGTAGTAAACTACAAATAATTATAATCTATTAAGAATTATGACATAGGAAACCCACCGTCTGTGGAGACAAGGAGATATATGTTTGAATGTGAGAATGTAGCTGAGAAGCCTATAGTGATTCTGAATGTTCTTACACAAATCGTTTAAATATTACTATTATTATTATTATTATTATTATTATGATTAATATTAATATTATTATTAATATTAATATTATTATTATTATTATTATTATTATTATTATTATTATTATTATTATTATTATTAGTATTTATTTTTATATTCAAAATTAATTGAGCAGTAGTTTACAGTATTTTAGATCATATATGTTGCATAAAATTTCAGCAAGCAACTTCGATACAAGCAGTGCCGAGGCGTACGAAATTTTGCTGTACTCTCCAAGGCATGTGCTAAATCACATAGCAGGCGAACAGGATCCTGACAACTGATTCCTCTACCGTGTTCATTGAGGTTTCAAACACCAACGGTTTCAGGTATTCACAGAAAAGAAAACCTAAAGGATTGAGGTCGGGTTACCTTGCCGGCCATGAAAGAGAACATCCCTTTTCAGTCCAGACAACAGGAAATATAGTATCCAAATGGTTGCAGACATCCACACCAAAGTGTGACGGTGCCCCATCGTGCTGTAGGAACATCATCGCGCCGACAATCAAACACATCCTCATACGTACAACCAATGGTGTTCCTATAACCCAGGATAAGCTCGCTGGAACCACAAGTAAATTTGGCTGGTCAGACTATCTTGGACTATGCCGATACAAATATTGATGTCAAAACCTAATTTGGTAGTGCGAAGGAATAGTGTAGCAACAGCAGCAGCAGCAGCAGCAAGAGGAGCAGCAATAATAATAATAATAATAATAATAATAATAATAATAATAATAATAATAATAATGAAAACAATGAGCATGATGGACTTGCTACCTAAAAATAATGAGTAGGACACGTCCTCATTTCTACTTAACGGTAATTTAGAATCACCAAATGGTTTAGGTTCCACTGTCATATTCGAGCCTTTATAACCTTAAGCTGGTTTCACAAATACTGAGCTCTCTGCTCTTTCCTGTTTTATTCTTACACAATCAGTCTGTCCATATACAGATATTCCTTCTCAAGGAATCTATTTTCCAAGAAATAGCGTGTCAATTAAATTTCCATGTGCTTATTACTTAGTTTCTAGGAATACAATAAACTTGTAGCAATTCAATACATTCAGACACATACACATCCTTTATTTGCCATGTATTGATATTTTCAATATATGAACTATTCAGTATATGGGATCTTTGAATACTATTACTTACTGACATACAGGTTAATGAAAAAGAAACGTGCCAGAAAGTAGCACGCACTGTAAGCCTACATATTTCTCCAGCAGATTGCCTCACATGTTATACGTCAACCATCTTTAGGGTTTCGTGTTTATTTAGGCCACTTAATCTGTTCAAAATGTTAAGTGTATTCGGCCAAGGTTTACGTTTTGGTGAAATTAGGGAACATGCAAGAAACCAATTGCTACTTATCAGTCACTTTGACAGGACCCACTACTTTGTGAAGAATGGAGATATTTAAGAATACTAGATGGAGGAGGATAACGCTTACATATCTAACGACTATTTAAATTCCGAGATTAAAAGCGGGCAAGAAGATAAGCAATCCCAGCGGAATGAGAACGGCAGTTCAATCGTCTCTCTGCCGACCACGAATCCCACACAATTGACTTACAATAACTCTAGATTCTAGAACCACAACATGGATATTTCATTACATCGTCGTGCATTACAGGCGCTATGTTCGGTTCAAGTTTGTTGAGTGCGGCGAAGTTCGACATTCGCCGATGTTTGGTATGCGGAAGGAGGCCTGTCATGTTTGTTCCATCTTCTCATAAAAATATTCGCTGTCCTCCACTCTCACCCTTTCATGTTTTTAACTGATTAAAAATTTTATCACAGATCTTGCGATTAGTTTTTCAAATGAATTAAGACGAAGTTTGTGATGTCTTGCTTGCCTCTCTCATGTTCGAACATTGCAGGACACTAGTAGGAACAATGCTTTAGTAAGGACGACACGGCATTAATATTTTAATGTTAATTTAACTTCTTGTGTATAATTTGACAGACGTTGTTTTTTTCAGATAATTAAATAATAAATTAATTATATTGGGTTACTGTCCAGTCTAAATTTATCACTTTTACACAATGAATTAAATCACTGAGTGTAAATATATTTTATTTTATGACATGACGAGCGCTTTCGCCTTACGGCATCATCAGGTCTCATGAACATAACAGGAACACATTATAAAGCTTCTGGTTAACAACACATAATATGCATGAATTGTAACATTGCGATGAAGACTATTGAAGACTGGTGCATTTTTTTATGCGCATGTCAGAAAGCATGTGTAATTTATGAGGCATTTGCACATTATTGTTCAATATGGAAGAACCAGAAATATACAATAATATGCACAATAGATATGTCTTAAATATTAGATAAAATAATTAAAATACATGTAAAAACAGTTGGAAAAACATATGTTTAATAAATTACATGTGGCACATAGTTGTTAAAATAACATCAATGATATATGCTGACAATTGTTATCAGTTATCTTATCAGGGATCTAGTAAATATGTATTTTGTAATTATGTGTCCAGGAATTATAGTTGCAGGTGGATAATAACTTGGTCGTAATGTTTGTTGGTGGACATTAGAGTGCATAGAAATGTCTGAAACGAAATATAACATTTAGTTTTACTTTTATTGAATGCAAACGAGACAAAATGTGTTTTAATTTTACTTTTACTCACTGCAAAGTTGTTAAATGTTAAAGTAATATGAAGTTACTTACGATGATGTTCGTCCACAGGTGCAAAATTACGACTAAGCTGTACAGAATATGCCTGACGTGACAGAAATTTTACCACGCTGTATTACTCAATCATCTGACGGACGTTAATCGGCGTGTGTGTGATATAGAGGATTTTTGCAAGATTGGGTAAATCTTCGTTGATTAGTTTTGCATTATTATTATTATTATTATTATTATTATTATTATTATTATTACTATTATTATATTTATCGATGAAAAATTCAGCACTGTTGATATATGTATTATTGTTAACAGTTTTAAGGATTTCTATAGCATTGTGTAGGGTTATTAATTCATGATTATTCCTAATAAGGTGAGTGACGTATTATTCTGGATTTATTTCTATTTCCAAATATCTAGTGTTAAATTTTATTTTTGTTTGTCCAATATTTATATCCACAATTATTACAGTGCAGGAGGTAAATACCACTATTAGAAAATTTACTTCTATTGTGAATTTTGTTGGGTATCAAGTTAGTTAATCTGTGCTTAGTTTTGAAGGGAGTATGAATGTTTTCTTTTTTAAGAAAATTAGCTAATTTATACGATATATTGCCGTAAAAATATATAGGTCTTCTTATTGTATTCTTTTTCTTTTCTTGTTTGTGGGGATTATACTCGTATTTGACTCTTAATTTATTTCTGCGTTTCCTTATCATATTGATGAGTTTTTTTTTACTGAAACCATTTTCTATTGCTATATTAGTTATGTGTTTAAGTTCTCTAGTTACTTAAAGGTAACGGTAAGCTTAACATTCTATTAATTAGAAACCTTAAAATTGCTGACTATGTGTGAGAAAGGATGGTTTGATGTCTCTTGTATAGAATGATTTGTTGCATTGGTTTCATGTATATATTATACTGTAATGATTGGCCTTTTGCTATAAATTACTTGATTTATTTACAATTGTCTTTTTCCAAGCTGCATTTTAAATTTGGATGTAAATTATTAAAAACGTCACGAATTTGTACAAGTGTGTAACTTGCGTTATTATATGCAACCAAAGGTGGGTAACTTGCGTTATTATATAGTATAACCAAAGTATCATCAATGTATCTAGTGTAACACTATGTTAAATTTTGTTTTTAAGTTTTTTATATGGTGGTTTTCGAGATTTTGTAGAAAAACTGAAAGAAAAATAGTTTTGTTTGTGGTACACTTACAATAAATCTATAATCTGTTTTATTGTTTTTTGATTTAGTCGTTGTTGTAGTAACCTATTCTTTATAATTTCCAATGCTTCTTCTAATGGGATATTTGTATAAAGGTTTTCGATGTCGAAAGAAAACAGTCATGTTTTTAGTGTTGAGGATTAATTTTAGTGTGTTAATAAGTTTTGTGGTGTTAGTTAATGAAAAAGTGTTTTCAGGTTTTAATATTCTTTTTAAATAATCATGGAGAAGCTTATTGATTTTATGATTGGGGGAACTCATACTGTTTACTACCGGTCGCATGGAAAGAACATTTTTGTGTGTTGTAGGCAATGTTTTTAGTATGGGAATGCTCGGATTTTGTGTGATATATTTGTAAATGTTATTCGGAGGTATAAGATCTGGAGAAGCCTTTGTCATTTGCTTGAATTGTTTCTGAAAAGTTTCTATAGAATCCGTTTTGAGCTCTGTAATAACATTATTATGAATGAAGGTTTGCGAGAGTTTTAAATACACGACTTTCTCCATAAGTACAATAGCATTACTCTTAACAGCTTTTTTATGTATAATATCATTATTTTTAAGCTTAATATCTAATTATTTTACTTTGCGTGTAAGTTTTTTAGCATCTCTTAATTGTGTTTTCATACTGGGAACGTTTGTTTGGATTTAAATTAATCTATCATTTTGAAATCTTTGGGTGCTATTCATAGACATTTCGCAGCACGCGCTACGAGCGTACTAAGCTAGCCCCGGCTATCCACTGGTTACTTGTACAGAATTGAAATCATATCCTATCGCTAACACTGGTTTATGAATACGAAAAACGCTGATCATCCACAGGAAACCCGCGCTAAAAATGTCTATGAATACGGCCCTTGGGTAGGCTCCTTGTTTTTGTGGTTACTGCTTTATATCATATGTTCACTTTCGATTGTTAGATCTTCTACTATCTTATTAAGATTTGAAGTATCGTAATTATTATGTTTGTATTCTTTTCTAGTATGTCTAGTCCGTCTTATTTGAATGTAATATTCTTACGTTCACAATTCGATTATTAGAAGTTGTAGTTTTGGCTTCAATATTGTTTGTTTATCAGAACTTTCAGTTTTCTGTTAAGAGTCTCATATTTCTTTCTAGTAGGTCGTGAATTTTATCATTGCATATGTTGATCTTAGTGTCTGAATATGTCCCTATAGCACTAGCAAGTTGTAGGTGAAGATTGTACAGTTTGGTATTAAAATAGTCCTTTTTCTTGTATTGAAATTTAATTTCATTCTGTGCCCATTTCACTTCGGATTGACGTTTTGTCTTTTGGGCAGCTAATTAGTCAATCCCAAGTAAAATGGGTACACAATGAAATTAAATTTCAATACAAGAAAAAAGGCTACTTAAATACCAAACTGTACAATCTTCATCTACAACATGTTGGGCCAGAAAAAAAAACTGCATCGCCTGCATGTCATTCAGACTTTTACCACCTTTTACTCCGATTTCGTAGAACCAGATATGAATTTATTTAGACACCTGCGACAATAAATTATGTATTGCTGAGTTCATGATATTTCTGCGAAGACAATGATGCTAGTGGGATTTGATTTCATAGAAACAAAACTGGATGTATTTAACCACCTGCGACAATGAAGTCACGTGATGTGTAAATTTTCATTTCAACGAGTTTAACTGCACAACCAAGCGAAGAACCAGTACATGATCGATCTACTTACAAGTTTATTTTTAAATTGGTAATTTTATGACGCCTTATCAACTGCTATGGACGCCATAGTTATCTAGTGTCTGAATGAGATGAGATGATGTCAGCGAAATAAGTCCAGGGTCTAGCGCCAAAACTTACCAAGCATTTCCTCTTAATGGGTTGAGGGAAAACTCCAAAAAAAATCTCAACCAGGTAACTTGTTCCGCCTGAATTTGAACTCGGGCCCGCTCATTTCACGGTCAGGCATATTAACCGTTACTCCACTTACAAATTTAACTGCTGACATGCCGAAAGAAGAAAGTAGAACAAGAGATTTATTGAAAAATTGGGTTTCTGAAAACAAACTCTTTTTTTACTGATGGGAAGATCGTCTTCTGTGCAATATGGGTTTTTTATACTTACTGTATTACATTAAATTGTCATTTACATCGTATTATTAAACATCTAAAATACATCACTACATATACTTTAATTTTTAGCTCATATTTCAACAGTTTTTACTTCATAGTCGCATGCATATTTTCAGGTATATAGTGCATAAAGTTCCCCGGTCTAGATATAATATTATAGAAAACTTATAAATATGTGAAGCTGTCGCGAACTATTCGACAAAGGTTTGCGTAAAATGGCTGTTTCATTAAGATGGTGTAAAATTTATAATGGGGAGATATGTCAATAACATGAAGCTTATTTTCGTGTTTCTTAATCTGATTTCGTTCAGATATGAAGCCACTAGGCCTATTATGCGCCAGACGTTACATTACGAATATAATGCTTGCAGGAGGAAAACAGACTCAGAGACTTATGGAAGAAAAAAAGATTTCACTTTCCTATAGGTTAGAGGCGGGCAAAATATAAGGAGCAATAATATTGATTCAGCCTGCATGACAACAAAATTACAAGATTGGGAGAACAAGAAATACTTACTTACTTGTGGTTTTTAAGGAGCCCGGAGGTTCATTGTCGCCCTCACATAAGCCCGACATCGGTCCCTATCCTGAGCAAGATTATTCCAGTCTCTACCATCATATGCCACCTTCCCCAAATCCATTTTTATATTATTCTCCCATCTACGTCTCGGCCCCCAAAGGTCTATTTCCTTCCGGCCTCCCAACTAACACTCTATATACATTTCTGGTTTCACCCATACGTGCTACATGCTCTGCTCATCTCAAACGTCTGTATTTAATATTCCTAATTACGTCAGGTGAAGAATACAATGCGTGCAGTTCTATAATGTGTAACTTTCTCCATTCTCCCGTAGCTTCATCCCTCTTAGCCTTAAATATTTTCCTAAGCACCTTATTCTCGAAAACCTTTGTTCCTCCCTCAAAGTGAGAGTCAAAATTTGACAACCACACAGGACAACCGATAATATAACTGTTTTATAAATTCTATCAGCTCTTTTGATAGCAGACTGGATGAAAAAAAATTCTTAACCGAATAATATTCATTCTGCGTTCAATTTTCTTCCGAGTGTCATTTATATTTGTTACAGTTGCTCTAAGATATTAAAAATTTTCCACCATTTAAAAGGATAAATTTCCAATTTTTACATTTCCATTTCGTACAATATTCTGGTCACGAGACATAATCATATACTTTGTCTTTTCGGGATTTACTTCCAAACCTATCTCTCTACTTCCTTCAAGTAAAATTTGCGTGTTTTTCCTAACAGATTGTGGATTTTCTCCTAACATATCCACATAGACAAGCAGCTGATGTAATCCGTTCAATTTCAAACCCTCTCTGTTATCCTGGACTTTCCTAATGGCATACTCTAGAGTAAAGTTAAAAAGTAAAGGTGATCATGTATCTCCTTGGTATTGCTCACAGTGAACTGGAAAAACATCAGATAGAAACTGGCCTATATGGACAGTGCTGTACGTTTCACAGAGTCACATTTTAATTAATCGAACTATATCTTGGGAATTACAAATTCAATAAGAATATTATATAAAACTTCTCTCTTAACCGAGTCATATCCATTTTTGAAATCTGTGAATAACTGGGTACTGTCCTACTCCCATTTTTTCTCTAATATCTGTCGAATACAAAAAATCTGATCAATAGTCGATTTATTACGCCTAAAACCACACTAATAATCCCCAATAATTCGTCTACATATGCAGTTAATCTTCTAAAAGAATATTGTACAAAATTTTGTACGACGTCAACAAAAGTGATATTCTTCGAAAGTTACTACAGTTACTCTTTTTCCCCCCCTTCTTAAAGATTACGGACTCCTTCCGTTGTTCCGGTACAACTTCTTTTTCTCAAATAGTAAGTACAAGCTTATAAATTTCGCTAGATAATGCGCTTCCACCCTCTTGTATTAATTCTGCTGGAATTTGATTGATACCTGGGGACTTGTACTTTTTCAGCTTTTCTGTCGCAATTTCGACTTCAGAAAATGTGGTTCGGGTATAAATGGCTCCGCATGCTTCTAAAATAACATGTTTAATAGCTATTATATATATATATTTTTTTTTTCTTCCTATAACCATTAGATATAAATATAGAGACGTGCCTTGAGGCTTCATGAAACGATCCATTCTTTCATTAAGGTGCATTCTTGTACATAATTCATGTGAATTGTAACCTTGACCACAATTTGTATGATAATTTTATTATTGTTTATTGCTTATAAAATATGTATTTTGATACCAACTATAACCCTAATATACCTCAGGGTGAAATAGGGTTTATTAAATTGGATAATAAAAAAAAATGGCTCCGCACTTTGTATTTGAATACATTACTCGATACGGTTGATTTGGGACGTAGCCTGACTTCACTGCGATCACAGAGTTTGTTTTGTGTTGTAACACACATTTTGTCGGCTTGTGCTATAGGTAATCAAGTACGTGTTCGTTGAATTTATAGCACAAAACATTACTACATTTCTGTTATATTTAATATACTATTCAGAATTTTAACGAATGTTTAAAAATTCTAGGCAAACAATAGATTTCTGAATATTTTATAAAACGCATTTGATAAAAAAGATTATGGAATTTGAATTCAGACAGCGATGCTTGTGTTAATGCGAACTGCTATCTGTTTTAAAGTTGTGCATTTTGCAAGCAATACCGCCGGATATGAGGGTTGACAAAGCTCAGACCGGAAGTTATTTGTGTGATCCATGCGCGTGATTGCATTGATATGACCGTTTCCTCATTTTGGTTCAGAACAGTAGGATGGGTGGAAATTATTTAAAAAAAAATTCGATTCGACTGAATACCTTCCTCTGTCTGCCGCCCTCGTTCCATGCAAAATCGTGTGGTTCCGGCGGCAGGGACAGAAATTTGATTGGGAAGTTGGTCAAGTTCCATACTAATTGACTGATATGCGAATTGATTGCTGGATGGATGGATGGACGGCAATAACAGAGTGCGCAGTGGGTGGTGCGGGGGGCGGGGGGGCGGGGGCGCAGCCCGCTATCTGTCTCTGACAAGCGGCCGTGTTCAGAGCTCGTGTTGTTACAATTTTGTCTAGTTTCATCGCTTCCTCATCAGCCCTCGTTCCGTTTTACTATGAAAAGCAATTTTACTCCATAATGATATACACTCTCTGCAAAATTGTTGCAACATTTTAGCGCTGAAACAGTTGAGGAAATTTTATTCCGTTAAGCTGAATGAAATTTATTGATTTTGTAGCAGCGTTCAAAATGTTTTGCATTATTAACAAACTTATCACGTCAGGGCTCACTGCTTTAATTCTCTAGCTAATGACAGAGATTTTCCTTTTGTATGGTTACCGAACTTCAATAATGATAATAAGAAAATGAGCTGAAGTAACTTGTATGAAATTTAGGGATGTACACGAATAGACAGGAAAGAATATGATCAAATCAGAGATAAATTTTTAAAATTATTATTCTGCAGCCTATACGAGTATTAAAAATATACGAATACAAAGAGGGCTACAGAAATCACTTGGAAATAACACAAGCCAGAATATCTAAAACCTAAATATCGCGTAGGCAATACAATTAGACGCGCGTGTTTATTTAAGGCACTCTTTACTGCAGAGTAGTAATCCTCTATCGTGTCCACCGCTGTGAAGTGACGATTAGCATGTTTGACCGTGAAAAGAGCAGGTCCGGGCCAAAATTCTGCATGAGGTTTTTCTCGAGGTTTCCCACCCTCAAACAAGTGAGGCAAAATTGCTGGATAACTTTGAGCGTTAAACTTTGAACTTATTTCGCTTCATTAAATTGAATTTAATCTGTCATCTTTAATAGCTTCAGGTTGACCAGGAGATGCAGCAGACGTAGTACCGTGATTTACATACAGATGGCATTTGTTTGAGGAAGCTGCATACATCGCAGGGGGAGAGAGGTACTTCCATAGCGAACTGCGTCCGACGTGGGAGCTATGTAGCAGAATCGACAGATAGCACCATGGTGAATCACGATAACTATGGTAATGCGGTCTGTAGACCAATAGAGGACGCAGTAGGACGTAGTACTTGATTTGCGAACAGATGGCATCGATCTGAGGAGACTTCAGAACATCAGCAGGGATTCTGAGGAGTGTATCTGTTCATACGTACTCTGTCAGACCTGGAATACCGTAGCTTACTCGTTAATACGCACAGGAATACGGTGCTAAGGACTTCAACAATTATCCCATAATATGGAGATCGGCACAATAAGCCTCAGACTACGGACCTCTCAAGAAAAGGAAAAATATCCTTGATAATGTCGTTGTATTGTTTAATTCTGATAAAACTTGCTGTCGATATGATTTGAAGAGTCCACTGCAAGAATGATGGATATCATTTGGAATAAATTTTGCAGGAGAAGCAATTGAAAGTTTGAAATGTTTAGTGCTAAAAGCTTAATTGTGATTTTCCGATCATTACTGGACAATGACTAGCTATAAGAGTTAATGCCATATAACTCTCTATGTACATTCTATATGTCTTAAGCTATGCATTGACAGTTTTGGTTCATTTTCGACAAGAAGGTGACATCCATCATTCTTGCAGTGGACTCTTCATTTGTCTATAACTTATTTAAATGTGCGCACAGACAATAAGGTAATACAGTAGTATGTTAGTTACGTACTTCGATTGAAAAGAGCTATTTAGTTTGAATTTGACACTAGAATTAAATTTCTATGGTGAAGGATTCGTGTTTTGTCATTTTATAACCTGATCCAAACCATTAATTCATGTTGTAAAAGAAAAAAAAAAAAGATAGTTTCTTTGCCATTTGTGATTTTTAGCATGAGAAGAGTACCCATATAGGTGGCATAAAAGTTACTGCTCATCTATTCCTATGATAGTCACTATTAATATTACAGCTTTCTAATTTATTACTGTAAATAGCGATTTACAGCTACTTTGTATGTTGAATTGTCCCTCCTCCGCATTGACACATAGCTGAAGGCGTTCGGAAACAAACGGCTTGGCACAGTTGTTGGCCTGAATCAATTTCACGAATGGTTTGTTCGATAAATATACTTTGGGATCGTCCAGTGTCCTTTGTTTCGTGACGTATACTTTGTCTTTGACTAGCTCCCATGGGAGTGAAATCTGCAAAATTGATCATCTCCTTTCGATGATTTTCAAAGTTCAGCATAACAGTGACAGTGCTGTGGAGCAGTCATATTGAAGGTAAAAGGAAACAAAATTTATTGCAATGCATCTGTAGTCCTAGAACTACGTACGTTGACTGCATTTCCAAATCATTCTGACCAGCCACAGTAATATAAAAAAACCATGGTATGAGGATCAAGCCCAATCTGTTACGCCTGACTGCTTCATTTCACTTTCACGCTTAGTGCCATTGTTCTCAGAGCAACAGACAAATTATTTCAAATGTTTATTGAGACTGCGAACATGTATAGATGCTGCAACTGAGGACAAATTATAACAATGGATAGTGGCCTTTGCACCACTCTGTGCTGGCCTACTGTAGTTCAACATTCTCAATCTCCTGTAGTTCATTCAGCCTTCAAGACCACTCACAAATGCAAGTATTGTACATTTTCTCAATAGTTACAAATGACTTTTAAGGAACCCGAACGTTCATTGCCGCCCTCACATAACCCCGCCAAATAACACTCTATATGCATTTATGGATTCGTCCATACGTGCTACATGCCCTGCCCATTAATGTTTCTAATTATGTCAGGTGAAGAATACAATGCGTGCAGTTCTGTATGTATGTATGTATGTATGTATGTATGTATGTATGTATGTATGTATGTATGTATGTATGTATGTATGTATGTGTGTGTATGTGTGTGTATGTATGTATGTATGTATGTATGTGTGTATGTATGTATGTATTTATTCACACTTCAAATGGGTATATACCCGGTGGCAGTGGTAACTAATTATACTCAATAATAACAATTAATAATAAACACAACTAATAAAAACAATAATTAATAATAATAATAATAATAAAATAATAATAATAATAATAATAATAATAATAATAATAATAATAATAATAATAATAATAATAATAATAATAATAAGGAGCATCCTAAATTAAATAAAGTATGGTCACTTAAAATAACATTTAAAGTAAATCTAATTTGTATCTTAATCCCAAGTTCGAACTAAGACCCACGAGTGTGACAGGTTCATACCTGCACAAGTACCTTTCGGCACTACACTTATTTCGCTGTCAACTCACTCACTGCACTGATTCTACCTGATTTCACTAACACTTCTAACCATTTCACTGTTCAAATTCTTTGCACAGCTACTACACTGTACCAACACACTTTCCTTACACAATAGACTTCATTGACACTACACACTTCACTGACACAACATACTTCCTCACTGATAGAACACTTCAAATAAGATATCAGTTACACCCTTTAAGTAGTGGTTATTGGTAAAGCCTTTAGTAAGTCTGCATTTCCCATATTTATTCCTCCCGAGTGTCATTATATTTGTTACTCTTACTCCAAGATATCTGAATTTTTCCACCTCTTCGAAGGATAAATCTCCAATTTTTATATTTCCATTTCGTACAATATTCTGGTCACGAGACATAATCATATACTTCGTCTTTTCGGGATTTACTTCCAAGCCTATTGCTTTACTTGCTTCAAGTATAATTTCGGTGCTTTCCCTAATCTTTTGTGGATTTTCTCCTAACATATTCACGTCATTCGCGTACACAAGCAGCTGATGTAACCCGTTCAATTCCAAACCCTGTCTGTTATCCTGAACTTTCCTAATGACATATTCTAGAGAGAATTTAAAAAGTAAAGTTGATAGAGCATCTCTTTGCTTTAGCCCGCAGTGAATTAGAAAAGCATCAGATAGAAACTGGTCTATACGGACTATGCTGTACGTTTCACTAAGACACATTTTAATTAATCGAATTACTCGTAGTTTTTTGGGACACGGCCGACTTGATGCTCGCTTTGCTTCTTCCTTACCGGCCTTGACAATTCATGTTGATCCCTGTGTTAAAGCTGTAATCGAGAAAATGTGAAATTTCCGCCAGATGGCATTAGCTGCCAAGGTTCGCTGAGGAATGTGTGTATGGTTTCTTGTGCGATTATACTAAAATATTGTGCTTCTTTCTACTGGTAAGTGAGTTTATTGTGATGTGATTCAAAATGACGAATTGTTGTGTACCATTGTGTATTTCGAATAGAAAAAAGAGTGGAGGAACAATATCATTCCACGAATTTCCGAGTGATAGAGAAAGATGCGAAAAATGGCTTAAAGTGATTTCACGCCAAGACTTCGTTCCAAACAGCAACTCCCCATCTTCAGTAATTTGTAGTTTACATTTCAAGGAAGAAGATTATTATAATAATGGAAAATTTAGACGATTAAAACCAAATGCTGTGCCAACAATATTCCATCATTATCCTAGGTATAAAGTGATAAATATCAAAAGACCAAGACGAACGATTACTAAAACTGATCTCCCTCCACCAAAGAAACGCAAATCTTTTAGTAATATTGGTTTTTCACTATTTGAACAAGATGTCCCGAGTGGCTCAACATCAGTTAGTGACATTTCCTTCTTGCCAGTTGAAAATGACCATAAAGCCACGCAAACAGACGCTGTCAACATTGACGAGCTAAAAAGAAATATTAACAGATTGCGTGTGAAAATTACACGACTTAATCGGGTGTTACAAGAGAAGCAAGATGAGGTAACGAAAACAACCGAAAAACTCCAACTAATTGAAAGAGATCCGTTACATAAGGAACTGGAAAATATAAAGAAAGAGGCAGATGAAGACAGTATTCATGCAAAATTTATCCTAGATCAGCTGCTTAATCATCGAAAGAGAATACCAAGGTGGAATAGTGAGACAATCAGAGAATGCATAATACTGCAATACATATCTCCTAAAGGTTATTCCCATATACGATCAAGAGGTTTTTTTAAACTGCCTTCTAAGAGAACACTCATGAGATATTCTGGCCCTACTGATTGCTCGTCTGGTGTCACTCCTTTGATTAAAGAAAGGTTGGTCTTAGAGGCAAAAAACCTCACTGTAGTTGAGCGGTTTTCATCACTTATTGTAGATGAGGCTCCAATCAACCCCAAGATAATATACGATCGCAAGCTTGATACTTTTTTTGGCTATAAGGAAACAACAGAAGCACAAAGAAATGAGGATGAAATACTTGATATTCCCAAGAAAGAAGTAGTGGCTAATCGAGTCTTGTGTTTTGTTTTAAGGGGGCTCTCAACCAGCTACCGTATACCATGTGCATTTTTCTTCACAAAATAATTATCAGGGCAAGAGTTACATATACTAACATTGCAAGTGATTAGTGAAGTCGAGAAATGTGATTTTATAGTTATTAGAATTGTTTCTGACAACCATAAAAGCAATAGTACAATGATGAAGCATCTTTCAGGTGGTTCATTGAAACCCGTGACCACACACCCTTGTGATGGAAACAGAAAGTTATTTCTAAGTTTTGACCAGTGCCACATATTGAAAAACATCAGAACCCAATTCCTGGAACGTGAAATGTCTGATGGTACTGGAACAATCTCAGGGAAATATGTGAAATTGTTACACAAACTCCAAAAAGATGATACGTTGAAACCTGTCAGATATCTCACGAAAAAACACGTTGAGCCTACTGCATTTGAAAAAATGAACATTCGAAGGGAAAAAGAAATATTTTATCCATGTGTAATTGCTGCTATTAGAACATTGAAAGGAAATGCAAGCTCACACCCTGAAGCCCACAAATTCAAAGATTCTGATGCGACATTGACTTTTATGGAAAATATAAACAAGTGGTTCATAATGCATGATATTAGCAATACACATTATCATGTGGAAAGTAGAAATCATGGTAAGCAACAATTCTTCTCTTTGGATGATTATCGTCTAGACTGGCTAGAAAATTATTTCCTTTCTTATCTCCATACAACGAAGTGTGCAAGTAGCACAAGTCAAAAAGATTTCCTAACTAACGAGACATATGAAGCTATCACGTTGACAACAAAATCAACTGTTCTCTGCATTAAATATCTTAGAAAATGGGTACCATTATGTTCTTATAAACTTAGTACAAGTTATGGTAAATATTTACCCTAAGTGATTATTTAGAAACATCGCAGTTTAGGCTAGGGGTTCTACTCAGCGAATGAACTACAAAATTACACCTCTGTCATCATGTTACTTAAACTGAACAAGTTCCTATGTGTTATCTTCCCTGCTTTTAAACTCACGCTTTTACCATACTTAACAGAACTAAACATAATAACACTTATTATTTTCTTATTTATTATTTATAAGTGTTATTATTACTCTTTAATCATTTATTTTAATTCATATTGAGTATTTCTTCTGTGGACACCAGAGCTTGGCAGACAGCGCCTCGTGGTGGAATTGAGAAATTATCCAATTTCAAGAAAACATTACTATTGTCAAGGCCGTATACAAAAAAGCGAAGGGACATCAAGTCGGCCGTGCTTGGGATTACCAAATTCAATAAGAATATCATAATACTTCTCTCTTAACAGAGTCATATGCCTTTTTTTAAATCTATGAATAAGATGTACTGTATCCTTATACTCCGATTTTTCTCCAATATCTGTCGAATACACAAAATTTGATCAATAGTCGATCTATTACGCCTAAAACCTCACTGATGATCCCCAATAATTTAATCCATATGAAATCGATCAGTAAAAAACTTCGCATTTTTTTATACTCTAATTTTTCCCTATTTATACAAGGTGCTGAGGAAAGTGCATTTGCAATAATATACTATCAAAAGTCAAACGGTTTTCGTATTGTTGTGCAACAAATTTAGCGTATTTTAGGAAAACAAGCCTCTTTCAGCGCTCAGAACTCTGGAACGATTTACTGCAGAACATTGAACGGGAACTCATTTTGAAGTTGACATTTGGTAGATTATGTTAAGAAGTAAGCCTTATTTTTATTGTATACAGAGAGACAGATAATCTGATTTTACTTACTTTTAGGCTTTTTGCCAATTTGTAAAAATGTAATGAAATATTGAGAAAAAACCTTGCATTATTAAGAGGGATTCGGCATTGTTTGCTTAGTGGTACGGCAATAAGTTTCGAGGATATTACATAAATTATTTTCACACGTCTAGACTTGAACGGCGCAGTACTGCACGCACTGGCCGAGAGATGATAAACTAGCGTTGGGAGGAGGAGTCATGCCATCCTTTGAGACAATGGTGTGAGATGTTTAGTCTCCAGTATGCGAGCAAAAGTAGCCAAGGTTGTCATATCGCAGGAGCAGTGGGTGATTTGCTACAGAGATGGGATTGGGAAGTATTGGAACATCCTCCGTATTCCCCGTCTTGTGACTACGACTTGTTTCTACGGTTGAAAGAACCACTTAGAGGCAAGAGGTTTCCAGATATTGCATCAGTGCTTCATGCAGTAGGGCAGTCCATCAGAGAGATCAACAGAAACAACCTCGCTAACGGTATTCAACGGTTACCACGGATTTGACAAAAGATACAGGAACGCGCTGGTGATTATATTGAAGGCACGTAAATATATTTTCCATGTAAGTTCAATAATATCTTCGTACTGTCTATGTTGCCACTACTTTATTACAACCCTCGTACATAAATATAAACAAATAGTAAATTAATTCATTCCATTCTCCCTCTACCTACAATACTACAGTATTAGTCGATGCTCATTAGCAGGGAAAGGATTTATATGTAAATACATATTTACTTATAAAGCTAATATAATTTATATTTTGCATTATCTTTATGTTTCACAATGTGTAGGGTTGAAAAATCCTACTTTTATTTTCCATATTTTTCCATATTTTAGAGTTTAGTACATATTTTCGTTAATTTCCATATATTTTCCATATTTCATATAAAACAGTCCATATTATATTAGGTTTAACAATAAAACAAAACAAAATTCCATTAACTTTTAAAAATAAATTTCAACAATAGAGATTTAAACACATGTTCAGTAATCCCTTTAACATCAGAGTTATTTGAAAATTAGCAGTCCTATCAACAATGGGAAAGTAAGTTACAAAACTGTATTAATTTAATTTAAAATTTTTAACAGACTTCAGTTGTGCAGCTCAACAGTTAAATGCCAGTCAGAGTACACATAGGTTCAGTTTTGTAAATCATACTATAAAGACGGTAAATATGCCAAAAGTACGTCATTCAGTCAATTTAAAATCAAAACTAACAAGTTACATTTCAGAATTTAAAGAAGATGGTTTATCAACTGACAATAAAATATTATTTTGTAATTTGTGTCAGTGTGCAGTATCATCTACACAAAAGTTCCTGGTGCAACAACACATTACAACTAGTAAACATCAGGCCAACAAACAACTAAATTCCAAGCAGAGACAATTGTTTTTAACACAACCAACAACATCGAATGTAAGATCTGAGTTTAACATCGACCTGTGCCGTTCTCTCATCTCTGCTGATATTCCTCTCTACAAACTAAAGAATAAGGTCTTCAGGGAATTCCTTGAAAAATATACTCAACATACAATCCCGGATGAGTCAACACTTAGGAAGACGTATGCTCCATCCATCTACGATGAGACAATACAGAAGATAAGAGATGAAATTAAAGATAGTTCAATTTGGGTTTCCATTGATGAGACTCCCGACAAAGAAGGTAGACTTGTTGGTAATGTAGTTATCGGTTTGTTAAGTGAACAATATTCTGAACGAATTCTTTTACATTGTGATGTTCTAGAAAAGTGCAATAACAAAACTATAGTTAAACTGTTCAACGAAGCTATGGGTATCCTGTGGCCAAAGGGTATTATGTACGATAATGTGTTATTCTTTATTAGCGATGCTGCCCCTTATATGGTCAAAGCTGGACAAGCATTATCTGTTGTATATCCTAAATTGACTCATTTTACTTGTGTGGCGCATGCATTTCATCGTGTGGCAGAAGTGGTCAGAGACAATTTCCCTAAAGTAGATTTGTTGATTTCATCAGTGAAAAAAGTATTTCTCAAAGCTCCCAGTAGAGTTAACGTGTTGAAAGAAATGTACCCTGAAATTCCATTGCCACCAAAGCCAATTTTAACTAGATGGGGTACATGGCTAGAAGCAGTTGAATATTATGCCGAACATATAGACTCTATTAACAATGTTCTCCTTGCATTGGACTCTGAAGATGCAGTCTCAATTGATACTGCGAAAACAGTTACCTGTGACATAAGTGTGAAGAATGACTTAGCTCACATTCAGCATACATTTTCATGCATCATAAAAACGCTCAAAAGTCTCCAAAATAGGCACCTTTCACTATCTGAAAGTTTTGAAATTATAAATAGTACTGTGGAACAACTGAATCGTGGTAGAGGTAAAGTTGCAGATGCAGTAAGAGCTAAGGTGGACACTGTACTTTCAAAAAACCCTGGATATGAAGAACTACAAAAGGTTGTTGCTGTGATGAGTGGTGAATCAACAGTGAAGATTAACTTGGACTTATCCCCAGCAGACATTGTGAAATTGAATTATGTACCAGTTACTTCTTGTGACGTCGAACGCTCTTTTAGTCAGTATAAATCTATCCTCAGAGACAATAGAAGAAGATTCACTTTTCAGCACTTGAAAGAAATGTTTGTAACCTATTGTTATGGTAACAGACAATAAAAATTGTGTTTTGTTGAAACTACATTGGAAGATAAGGTACGTCCATTATATTTTTTGTTTAGTTTGATTAAAATGTACCAATATTTAACGTACATAGTCATTTTTTTTTATAATTTTAAGTCCATATTTAATTCCATATTTTGGTAAAAATCCATATTTAATTCCATATTTTGGTAAAAATAACTACATATATATTTACATATTTCATATATTTTTAGTCCATATAAATCCGTTCCCTGCTCATTAGGTTTGTCTAGAAGAAGTTAGATTTGAGACCATGTAGAGTATCTTCATTTTTTGCAAGCATTCCTTAAGTTAATGAATAATGTTTAGTCGAAATTCTCTTGCCGTTTTTCTGCTGGTCTTCCGGCTGCTCTTACTCTATTCTTTTTTATTTCTTACAATAACTTTTCAACCTACGTCCCATTCTGTCAATGTGTACGTATTAGTTTTCCTTCATTGTTTCGTCCATTTGGCTACGTCTTATATTTCACAATTGTTCTTATTATCCTGTTACAATGGAAGAGAACTCGTTTTATAACGTTTCTACGCATTTGGCTTTGTGGTGTCAATAAAACAAATAAAATTTAGTCTCCTTCTAGCTCCATAGCTTCTTTGTTGTGTAGCCTATATCACTCCATAAGTTTTGATTATTTTAGTCCTATCCTCGATTGTGTTGTTAATTATGTGTTAAAATACAAGAGTTATAAAATTAAATATTGCCATGGAAAGTGATTGTAGCAGGCATTACACAAACCAAGAGGCTACTTTTCTTAGTTTAACGCTTCTTTCACAGAGATTCAAACAACGGTTTCTAATTTCCGATGTTGCCAAGGTGTAGGAACGCACGAGTGAAGTTATTAGAGTCAATATAGAGATTATATTTTCTTGTCTTCTTCTGTCACCTGAAGGGCAATACATTATTTTGTATTTCCATTATTTCCCTGTATGCTAAAGCCTGCTGATATGACAGGGAATATAGATTCTAATAGTTTTACTCGTTCCTCAAAGAGCGTTATCCTTATTACGTATTTCAAGGCTTTCATCTCCATGGTTTTCATTATTTCAGTTTCTGCACGTGTCTCACAGGCGTAAGTGAGGATTAGGACGCATAATGCTTTGATAGGTTTTTATGTATAATACTTCTTCCCGCATAAATTTCTTCTTCCATTCAGTATCTTGAACAACCTGATACTTTTAAAGCCTTAATGTGAACGAACTTCATTTTTGAAAGTCTCTGATACTTGTTATTCCACCTCTATGCACGAGCATGTAAATTTCATAAACCTCGAGAGACGTAAAGCCTGTAAGATAGCAGAAGAGGAAACAAATTTATTACTTATTAATCTTTAATGTCCCGATATTATAAAATAAAACCTCTTGCTTAATCCATATCATCTCATGCACTGTGACTGAAGTATCAAATAGTGAATAAATACCTGCTTTAATACGTTCAGACTAAATTAAAAACAAAGTAGGAATTAATCTAACTTAAAAAATAGTAAAATAAAATATTCTCAATCTATTTAGGAGTTTTCATATGGAGCACCAAAATATAAAGGAATGGGTTCTATTCCTGGTAAGAAAGTGTAAATCTCATTTATACGTATGTCGTGTTCTTTGTTCTCAGTTATTAAACGGTGCCATTGCACCATTTTAACCGTGAGTAAGAATTTCTACTCATAATCATCATGCTTAGGTTTTTCTTGTACCTGTTAAAACATTTGGTCAATCCAGAGGTTAGGCAGTCGTCGTCCTGTATAATTTTCTTTCAGTTGGTTTACATTTGCAAAATTTATAATGTAATCTCTAAGTGTTCATCCTGGTCGGCTGTTTCATCCATTTAAGTCTGCAATTCCTCATTTCTTCCATTCATTTTTATTTCCGCACTTTTTAAAAAATCACTAATTATTTCGTTACCGGTATACGAAAGTTTGTTCCGTCGTTTATATTCTTGTTTAAATCATATTTATTATTCACGTTTCACTTTCGTACAAATAAAGTTGGTACTGAATATGTAATACAATTTACAGATATTGTAATGATGTCATTAATATGTGTGATTTTACACAATTTTGAAATTATTTATATTGGTACTTCATTCATCATAAATATTGGTGTTATAAAATAATGCCTAAAAATTCGAATTTAGCTTGCTCTAGTAAGTTTATTTTATATTATTTTCTTGCTTCTTAGAATTTATCTTCTGTGGTTGTTTAAATTTTGTATTGGCTTGATTAGGTTATTATCATTATTTGCAATCGATTTTATCAACGTACTGAGGAGTCATGTTAATATATTTCTTATCAAGATGATGGTAATGAGCATCTGATAAAATTAGTCTTATTATTGCTAAAAGTTCCTACAATTATTTGTAGGTACCTAATATGACAATGTGTACATACATAACTTGATTTGATAAAAACAAAAAAGGGATAGTCAAACGGCGTGGTTGTAAGAGTAAAAATTTCATACAGTAATATAATATTTTATGGTTTACATATTGTAGAAATGATTTCGTATGATCTATAGGGATACTTTAATAGGCAAAATGGATATAAGTCGTTATATCATTTTTAGAGAAGTCAAGTGTTTTAAAGATATTCATTACAAAGTTTGGTATTATCCCCATTGCATTGCTCCTATGAAAGACCCTATTACTTTAATGTATATATATATATCTATATTTTTACGTACGTAATTCAAGTTCAATTGATTGAAGTATTAATTTATAAACATAATAACGCAAGATCATCACATGAAATAAATTATAGGTTAGTTTAATTTCAACAAAGATATTAAATTAAACAAAAATATTATTTTGATAGCACAATCGTATAATAAAAATTGACATTCACAAGCAAAGTAATTTGGAAAATAATTTATTTTTGTCTTGAATAATCTCTTTCCACCGACGTATTCAATAGTTACATTTGCAATTCAATACCCTCTCTTAACTTTTAAAAATATATTTTTATTCTTACGTGCCCAACCCACTTCAATGAAGTTTCTCTGCGAGTCGTCTATGCAAAATAACATAAAAAATGTCCAGAGAATATGGGCTTAATGTAAACCCTGCTACAAATCATCAGTAGGTTCTTAAATTCTCGACTAAGTTTCGTAGAGAAATTCGTATAAAAGAGCAAAAATATGAAACTCTGACTGGGGATTTTCTCTGTTCCATTTGTAACAAGATGATATTAGAGGAAACATAGAAGGCGGTTAAGAGCCTTACAACATGAAGTTCATTGTAAACAATTCCAGGAAATGCCCAGGAACACCGGTAGGTTTGCGAGCTTTGCTAATAGAAGATGACAACATTGCCAAAGGCTTTCTTTCACATGGAATAAAACGCTGGTTTTCATCACCCATAAAATATATAGAGTTCAAATATACGGGTCCCAATGAAAAGTAATATCCACTACTAATTTACTTTTAAAATAATCAGAAAAAGAGTATGCGTTGCTTCACACAAAATTAGTCACTTATATTTTGTCCCTTTCTAATATTCTAGGGTGCTATTCACAGACATTTCGCTAGCCCGCGCTACGAGCGTGCTAAATTAGCCCCGGCTATTGACTGGTTATTTGTACGGAATTTATATCATATATCGCTAACACTGGTTTATGAATACGAAAGACGTTAGTTCGCTGATCATCCACCGGAAGCCCGCACTAAGAATCTCTATGAATACGGCCCCTAATTACTATAAGAAAATCTGCTTATGTCGGGTGGTCATAATTGAACTTTGCCTACTTAACCGTCTCTATGTGAAAAACCAGTGATTGCTCGAACACGAAACCTAATGTGAACATTGCCAAGGACATGGGGAAGAGAAATAATGAATAAGCAATTTGTTTGAAATACTTTTAAATCGTTGTTATATCATGCAGTACACTATGTCTAGTTTTTGTGGACATGGCGCCCTTCAGACTACAAAGTGTGCTTGAAATAGTGCCCATCAGTGTCCAGGACAGTTTGAAGGAGTAGGACAGCATGCTGCACGGCTGCACGAAGCATCTCTATGGATATACCCGATATTTCTCTTGAAAAGCTTCTCTTCAGATCTGCACATGTGCTAACGTTGCCCTGATAAATTCTGTCTTTCAGGTAGTCCCACAACCAGAAATCACAGTAATTGAGATCGGGTGAGTACCGTAAAGAATTTGCAGTTTGAAATATTGGTAAAAAAAAAACAAACGCTAGGGAAGTGATAAAAATAAACAAATACAGGGAAGTGATGAAATTGTAACGATAAACAGCCAGGATTGGTTGAAACAAATCCTTTCGTACCGTTTTATTGGTCGAAAGTAGTATGACTTATTAAAAATTAATAGTCATTTGAAAACATCTTTCCACGAATTGCTACACTGTTTCGACTTCTTCAGCTGTTAATTTTTCTTCATGCTAGAATGAGGTGTTACTGTATTCAAACCACGAGAAAGTCTTTGGGGACTGAAACGAAGCGAGTAATGCTGTGAATGAATGTTGATGTCATAAGATGTCATAAGGTCACACACGTGGGTACTCGTATCTGTATTGGCTAGCTCTCACAGCACAAACAATAACATAGATACACACATATTGATACCACCCTAATTACAAAATTAGATCACTGTTAATCTCCTGTCTTTTAATCTCTCCATACAGGAAATAACATACGCAGGAGAGCGCATGTTTTTTAAACTGACGTTATAACGGTAATATTATCTATCTACTTCGCAAGATGACGCAATAGTAAGCACATTCCTTTCACGGTTGATCTCCTTGTTGGAGAACAATACTATACCACAACAACACCATGACCAGAAAGGTTTGTTTTTATTCCCGGAAACCCCTTATCACCTAACTTCATCTCCGTGCCCGGTAACGTCAGCAGACCACTATCATTTATTGTGAATGTATCACTAGCTCTATCACCATAACAATAAAATTGGATTTAAAACTGATCATTCCACTTTAAGCGATTAAGAATTTTACCATCATCTGCAATATTCTAGATGGCTGTCCTACTTTAATCTCCGTACAATCAATTATGGTTCTGCAGTTTGGATATTTATTTTTAAAGACAGACGGCATAGCTTTTTGAACACTTTGTTTACTTTGCCAGAATATACATTTGTTTGTTCTTGGAAGAGATAAAATATAAATCAGTCATCGAAGATTTACTTCAGCCTGACATGCAGACGGTCACGGTTCGAGTCCCGGCTAGGCTGTAACACTTGTGGAGAAAAAGGTGATGGAACTCTGTGTAGAATATTTTATAGCGGACAGTGAGATGTTTACTGTTCACTGTAGTGGAATTTTGTCGTTTTTAACCTTCTTTTTGTCCAAGTAAGACTTTCAAGGTATAAACGGAATTCAAAGAAAAATTAAATTAAAACATAGTTATTCGTAAACATTTCGGTTCCATGATGAAGAATGCAACAAAAAGGTACCGGAACGCCGAATGATTACTTTCTAAATATCTGTTCAGTTTATTCCGCACCATCGACTGTTTTCACAAAACATTTTCGCGCATAAGACACTCGGATTTTCTTTATGTTCTTCTCCACACCACGTAAAACCATATTGCAAGTATTCATCACTATATTTACGGAACGCAGACCCTACGTCTTTGTGAACCCTAAAGGGAATTTTCGCTCACATTATTTGAATTAGCACTGTTGTCATCTAACCCAGAACTTGATTCAGATTGCCTTTTTCGAATAAAAAATTTGTCCATAGTAAAATTTAAATAAGAGTCCCGCCGTGGCTTCGTGGTCTAAGGCATCCTGCCTAGGACTCGCGGTTCGAGTGCGCGCTGGTTCGATTCCTCATGGGGGAAGAAATTTTCTCATGAAATTTCGGCCAGTGTATGGGACCGGTGTCCACCCAGCATCGTGATGCATTTGGGAAGCTACGATAGGTAGCGAAATCCGATTATGCAAACAGCTATAACGGCTGGGGGGCTCATCGTGCTAATTACACGATACCTCCATTCTGGTTGGATGATCGTCCACCTCAGCTTCGGCATGTGGCCGTGAGGCCAGCAGCCGGCTGGTCGGTCTTGACCCTTCATGGGCTCTAGCGCCACGGATTATATTATTAGTATTATTATTGTACACCACTCAACGGACACATGATGCGTGAATCATGTTGTGGATGTCAACAAGATGTCGAGGTTCAACTTCAGACAACGTGGGACATTACAACGACAATGACATTCTGGTCTGAATTCCCTTCTTTTGAATTTCATATTAAGGAAGTGCGCATCTTGAAGAGGATGCTTACACACCGCGGCCGATTTAAGAAAAAGTGATCAATAACAATTTAAAAGTAATCTATACTCGTAGTTGCTCAGAATACAATGATTATTGGAAGATTGAACTACCACATGGAATGACGTGATCATTTAACTGGACCAATGAAAGGACGAAGGGAAAAGGGTATTCAGGGAGGTCAGGCGGACTAATAGTTTTATCATGTAGGCCTCACCCCTTCCTCCCTAATACGCGGTGGCGAGCTTTTGTGTTTCCCACTTCATTCTCCATTATCCTTGCAGCCACTATTTTGTACATTGCAACATATTGAAACAAGAGCATTTGTTTAAATGGATTATTGCAGCCTACAAAGCAATGAACTCACAAACTGCGTTCACAATTAAGAGGTTATGTCAATTTCCAATACAGGCACGCACAGCTCTTGACAAGCACGTCGCTGGGACGCTACAGCTTAGCAACGTTCATATAAATTAATTTCACTTTAATTAAGGAAAACCATTTGCCGAATTTTTAACAGAGGGGATCGCAATTATATTCCAGGCGGAAACTGGATGTAGGAATTTGATTCCCCTCTTAACCCCATTTAGCGATTCCTGCCTTTTCATGATGGTGGTAACAGCAGCATCAGGAGCAGTAGTAGTAGGAGGCCTAGATATCGCATCTGTGGCTGAAGAGCTACCGCGTTGGTCTGCCATCCAGACGGCCCAGTTTCGATTCCTGACCTGGTCGTGATGGAATTTGTTGTGGACAAACCAAACGTTGCAGATGATTTCTTCTCTGGGTACTCCCGTTTCCCTCTACCATTCCACCAACACCTCCCCCTCATTTCATCTATCATCTGCAATAGTGAAATAGACTGGGATGAAGTCTAGAGGTAGTACGGGTTTCTGATGCTGATATAGGAAGGGCTTGGGGTTCTGGACCCCTGGGGTACATCAGGCTACTCTTATGCAGATGGAGACCTGTCTATTTTCTAGTAGGTTATGTTACGACGCTTTATCAACAGCTTAGATTATTTAGCGTCTGAATGAGATGAAGGTGATAATGCCAGTGAAATGAGTCCGGGGTCCAGCACCGAAAGTTACCCAGGATTTGCTCATATTGGGTTGAGAGAAAACCCCGGAAAAAACCTCAACCAAATAACTTGCCCTGACCGGGAATCGAACCTGGGCCACCTGGTTTCGCGGTCAGACGTCCTAACCGCTACTCCACAGGTGTGGACAGGCCTGTCTATCAGGGGCTGTGGCATGATGGCCGATCTGTTACAGTCGGCTGATCAGGAATCCAAGAGATTCCTCTAAGGCAGTCTTGCGATGGTGACTAATATTTGCGGGCGAGAGCTATTTTATGCCCGCTGCGCGCGCGCGGAGCTCTTTTACCTGTAAACATTGCTAAAGGATGTACAGATCTTAGAACACAGCGCATCATGACGGAACGGAAGCGCTTAAAACTTTCAAGGAAGAGTGGAAGATATAATATTTATGCTTCGAACATGGTGATGAAGTCCAGTGTTCGTTGTGTGAAAAAAAATATCATTTGCAAAAAAAGCAACATAAAACGGCATTATGAGACGCAACATGAAAAAAATATAGGCATTATTCAGAAGAGAGAAATAAATTCATTTCGGAATTGACATCGAAGGTAAATTAATTTACATTTAGGTCAGCAGATAGTATCTAGATTCCTTTTATTTCTTTATTTTAAATGTATTATTGATGTTTTATTTCTTGCTTGTTTCTGGATATTTACTTTTATTAGACTATGTGTTTCTTTAATTTAGATATAATATTTTATCTTTGATTGCACTTTAACTTATACTATTACTAAACTCAAAATGCTAATTCACTTTTATTCCAATAACTATTTTCAGGATTTTTAGCAAATAGGCTATGAACTAAACATTTTGAAAACTTTGATGCAAGGAGCTTTTTTAGTAACGTCAATATAAAATATACTTAAAATATAATTTCAAAACTATTAGACCTAATTGCACCAAATTTTGTAGAGATGATATTATTATAGATCTGTTTATATAGTTTAAATTTCAGAAATTTTGGCCGAAATTGTGGAAGTTTTAAAAGTCATACATATCCCCTTAAATGATTGACCCCAAAAATTACGATGGCTCTCAATAACTTATCTTAATTTAATCAATTTGTTTTTTTCGTGTTACGTGCATCTCACAAATCACTCTAAGAAAACTCATTACATAATCACGACTGGAGAGTAAGGACTACATTTTCACAATCACACAATCAATATACTCTATTTCAATCAATATTGCCATTATTATTTGTTCAACAAATACTCAAAAGTACTTAGAGATCACACACGTCGAGCAGGTAGTCCTATTAGTTTCTCCTAACCAATGAAGTGAAGTATTTACATAATAAATAATTGCTTTTAACAATAAAATGGTTTACATACAATTAACTTTTCCTATTTCTCTTTTTGTTCCTAAAAACCCTTCCCTTTGCGATTTGTTTATATATGTACATGTATATTAAATAACTTAGTAATTAGCCCTATTACATAGTCAGAAATTTAGTAACGCAAGTTATTGTAATAATTGCTGCCTTTATTCGCGGCATGTGCATGTACATCCCTGTTGTCTACGTTACAGTGAATGCGCTATGCGCTCGTGACCAAGGTCGAGCTCTTCTATCATGATTGGGAGCTAATATCGTCTCATCCCTGCTCTAAGGGTTCTTGCGATCTCCCTTATGGAAGCAAAATTCACAGCTGCGGACAGTTTTAAGTGTCACTTAGCTGTAAGGTTTTAAAGCTGGCGTATTATGTTTGCTTATAAAAGTGAATATTACATGAGAAATGTTGAAGCAAGAAATGCACAAAATCCCCAGTTTATTATTATTGTTATGCCCCAGGGCTAAAGAACGCACTGTAGCATGATTTCCGTTTCTCTGTGGAGTATTAAATTTGAAACGTGGAACAGTGTCAGCGGAATACACGGTCTTGAGATGCTTAGCCAGCGGTATAGACAGTCTTGTTGGGCGTGTGGTAAAATCACTGCCTACAACGAAAGTATCCTTACGCTTCAGATCGTTTGCTGGCCCAATCCCATTGGTCCAGTAGGACAAAGCATGCATTTTAATTGGTTAAATTATATCACGCATTGTTCGGACTCTTTTCTTGCGCGTAATTTCATTATAGTGACTTGTCACTATAATGCACTAAATCAAATTTAAAGGTAAGAAATGAGGCAATGGTAAAGTTTAGCGGTCCCTGCTTAGGTCGTTCTTGCACGCATGAAAATAACAATGGAATTTACACTCTTTGGACAGGAAGTACTACGTGACTCAAAAGGATGACGGAAATAACAGAAGGCTAACGGTTTCATTTATGGAATTATGGACGTAGTTTACGAAGGCTACACCAGAGTCGCATTCGCGGTATATGTCTGCAGTTTGAACCCAGTGAGGGCAATATTTGCTCGATCCCCGACATGAAATTATTATTTTTGGGTACAGCAGAGTCGCATTCGCATTGAAAATAATACATATTTGATAATATACACAACATTCGCGGAATATGTCTGCAGTTTGAACCCAGTGAGGGCAATATTTGCTCGATCCCCGACATGAAATTATTATTTTTGGGTACAGCAGAGTCGCATTCACATTGAAAATAATATATAATTGATAATATACACCACATTCGCGGAATATGTCTGCAGTTTGAACCCAGTGAGGGCAATGTTTGCTCGATCCCCACATGAAATTATTATTTTTGGGTACAGCAGAGTCGCATTCGCATTGAAAATAATACATAATTGATAATATACACAACATTCGCGGAATATGTCTGCCGTTTGAACCCAGTGAGGGCAATATTTTCTCGATCCCAGACATGAAATTATTATTTTTGGGTACAGCAGAGTCGCATTCGCATTGAAAATAATACATATTTGATAATATACACAATTAGAACTAAAAACGAGATGTATATTACCAAAAATTTTACCATATAGATATCATTACTGTTACAGTACCTAATATTGTAATTAAATGAAATGAAGCATGCTTCATTACGAAATTCTTGCACATTCATTTATGCATGAATCAATAATTTTCAGTTGCATCGCACGTATTTTTTTTGATGTTTTAAAATTATAGGTTATGTTTACTCTATCACTACTTTATTTCTACATTCGCAATTATAATTAAGCATAACGTTACGTATGACGACTTGTAAAGGCAATTTGTCTACACATCAATTGCATTTATTCGTTTCATACAGTACTTCAATCTGAAGTCTGATTAGTTAAATATGTTACTAGGACTAAACTAGCGCACATATTCTTTGCATATACGAATTAGTTTGGTTAATTTAGACTTTTATTATGCCTTGTTTGTAGGATCAAATGCATTTCCACAAAAAATAAATTGAACGGTTTTCACTTCCGAAATCACAAGAACTACCTCAGCGCTAGTAGTCAGTGACATATGCAATGGAAGGGAACAAGAACTGGCCACCCTACCCCCATTATTTCTTGGCTTAGTTGCTTTATGAGTGATGCTTTATTGGTCTTCGGACACTTGACTAAATGACAGCTGTATTGAAATAAGGCAACCTCAAAGCAACCAGATTTACAAGGTTATGTTGTCATGTCGAATGTGAATGTGATAGCACAATTATTCAAATTACATACCACTGTATTAATATATGTATAAATATATTGCTGAATAATTTTTTTACAGCGAAAGAAAGCATTTGTGTTGAGAAATCTTCACATATAGACTACTAGTTATGGACACTGATAAAGCATTTCCGGAAAATATCAGGAATGCTTAATGTACTCAGTTCAAATTAAGAACCAGTTATATAATATAACCATTTCTATCTAGTTTTGATGTTCTTCAATGCCCCGTCATTCCATAACTACGTTATGATACCATATAGGAATTATAGGTTATGTTTACTGTATTTACCTCATATTTCTATATCCGCAA
Source organism: Periplaneta americana (assembly GCF_040183065.1). Classification (NCBI taxonomy): domain Eukaryota; kingdom Metazoa; phylum Arthropoda; class Insecta; order Blattodea; family Blattidae; genus Periplaneta; species Periplaneta americana. The sequence goes on along the minus strand of NC_091117.1, from coordinate 120,714,005 downwards.
TTATACATCATAATTAAGCATAATGTCACGTATGATACCCCGCACTTTCAATTGTATTTTAATTACCTTATTTATTATGATACTGAGTTGTATTGAATTGTATTTATCGACTATCTACGAGGGGAAATAATATACGGTAGGCCTAACCTATGTAGGCTACATTTCATAGGAGAGACTGTGGTGAATTTTCTACCTACAAGTAAGGATGGTAATCATGTTCTGAAGTCTATCCTAAATATATTCTTCTTTATTAAATCTCAAAATAGCTTTCGTTCTCAACTTAAAATGTTAATGCAAACAGGTTATGCTGAATTCTCTTCACATTAAAATTAACTCAGTTTTATAATTATACCTGCAACATATTATGCAACAAATAAATGGAACTTATGCACACTTTACACTAAATAAACATTTTAATTGTATTATTGATTTATTTCTTACTATACTGGGTTGTATTGAATTATATTTATCTACTATCTACCAGAGGACGTAAACTAATATCATAGAAGGGACTGTGGTGAATTTTCTACCTACAATTAAAGAAGGTAAATGTGCTAAATTAAAATAAACTCTCACTTTGAGAGAGGAACATAGGTTATGCGTGTTTAAGAATAAGGTTCTTAGGAAAATATTTGGGGCTAAGAGGGATGAAGTTACAGGAGAATGGAGAAAGTTACACAACGCAGAGCTGCACGCATTGTATTCTTCACCTCACATAATTAGAGACATTAAATCCAGACGTTTGAGATGGGCAGGGCATGTAGCACGTATGGGCGAATCCAGAAATGCATATAGAATGTTAGTTGGGAGACCGGAGGGGAAACAACTTTTGGGGAGGTCGAGATGTAGATGGGAGGATAATATTAAAATGCTTTTGAGGGAGGTAGGATATGATGATAGAAACTGGATTAATCTTGCACAGGATAGGGACGAATGGCGGGCTTATGTGTGGTAGCAATGAACCTGCAGGTTCCTTAAGAGTAATTTGTATTGTTATTTGAGGTTATAAGGCTAAGTTGTTCCTGTTTTGGTTTTGATTTCTCTTTTCGGCTGAAATGCCATCAATTTAAAGTAAATCAACTATAGTGAATATGATTAATGAATCAAAGGATATTTTATTCGGTGCTTTTTAAAGCATATTAACAAAAATGGTAAAGTAAACCAATGAACAAAAATGTTTGTAATGTTTGAGGCTATGGAACTGATACCTCAGAACAAAGATTATGCATACGTTAAGAAAGCAACTTTGACAAGTACAAATTCAAGTTCACAGTTAGTATCATAATATGAACATATTATGTAGCCAGTGGGTCTACTGCCGACATGAATGCCACTTAATATGACTTGATGAAAAATTCGCTATTTTTTTTCAGCTTTACATGTGATCTATTCATAAACTAGTGTAGCTTTATATTTAATTTGTAGGCTAAAGTTGACAGTGTCAGAAGAACTGGCAGTGGAGGAGGGAAGCCAGCAAAAATTACTGCAGTTGATGAATTGGTATTAGATTATTAAGAAAAAATTCTGCAAGTGTTGCTGGTCTAGGACAGAAAGACCTGATGGCATTGGAAAATATGCCAAATAATCAACATTCCAATTTGTAGAGCAACTTGTATTTGGACTTCTATTTGTTTGTCTTGTTATGGCAGGTCCCACTATATTTAACAACTCTTCAAGTTTTTCAGCACTTTACCTAATCTGTTCATTATATTTAAACAGTACTCCCATAATGGAATAATTGTTCTTTCTGGATATAGTTTTAGCTCTTCTCACAACAACTTCATCACTTGAATCGCAACCAGTAAACCACATATTGAAAAAATAACTACAATATTTTGTTTTGATTATCTGAGAAAGGTTGTCACTGGTAACTGATGATATAGAAATCATCCAATCTTTAGAGTCTTGTAGCAATATTCCTGTTGAATACTAGTATAATCAACTAAATAAGCATTTTAAGAAACAGGATCGCTTATGAACTTGTGAAATCGAACAATATTACTAGTCTGTGAACTGGTAACTACTAGGCCTACTTTACCCTTGTAGTTTCTAGAAACACAGACCTTGTAAAAATTTTATTTAATAAATTAATACTACTACTCTGCAGACTAATATTATTACGGTAGTCCATGAGTTTCGAGAAACAGGCGCCTGGTCTAGATCGAGAAGGCATTGATATCAGTCTTCAGTTTGAACCCAGTCAGGGCTATATTTGCCAAGTTCGATCTCCGACATTTAATTATTATTTTTGGCTACACCAGAGTCACATTCGCTTCCATCGAATATCCGTCTTCAGTTTGAACCCAGTCAGGGCTATATTTCCCTAGTTCGATCCCCGACATTTAATTATTATTTTGAAGGGCTCACAACCAGAGTTGACCAAGTCCACCCGTGATCAGTTTGTGGAGTAATACAATCTCGGATGAAGAAAACTTAGATTTATCCATTGCTATAACAAACAAAGTCCATAACTCATTTGTTACTCCACAGAGGACAGCATTTCCTAAAGAAGGTGAATGAAGACTCTCACTTTAAACGTCAGCCACAATTTGAACCCAGTGACGGCTGTATTTCTTTGAGTTCGAGCACCGAAAATTAATTATTGTTTTATTATAGATATAATACAATTGCTGGAAAAGCGTAAAAAAGTATACAAAATTACTCTCTCACTTTAGACATCAGTCTATAGTTTCTACCCAGGGCGGTTATATATTCTCAGTTCGAGACCCGAAATTTAATTAAATTTATTACATTACTAATTTTGGCAACAGCTTTGCTTGTTAATTTAAAATGGCTGTCTTATTACATTATTGTGTATTATTCATTGTCTATACAAGTTTTTAGATTTTTACAGCAATTGAATTATACCCCCAATAAAAGTAATTAATTTTCGGTGCCCGAACTCGGAAAATATAGCCGTCACTTGGTTCAAACTGTAAACTGAGATTTAAAGGGAGAAGTTCATTCTGTATACACTTTATTTAGATTTTTAGAGCAATTGTATTATATCTATAATAAAGAATAATTTAATTTCGGGGTTCGAACAGTCGCCTGACATTTAAAAGAGAGGTTAAAGTGACAGACGTTCATTGTGTAAATATATTCATAGACAACATAATTGCGCTTTTTATATACCTATAATAAAGAATAATTTAATTTCGGGGTTCGAACCGTCGACTGACATTTAAAAGAGAGGTTAAACCGTCGACTGACATTTAAAAGAGAGGTTAAAGTGACAGACGTTCATTGTGTAAATATATTCATAGACAATATAATTACGATTTTTATGTACCTATAATAAAGAATAATTTAATTTCGGGGTTCGAACCGTCGACTGACATTTAAAAGAGAGGTTAAACCGTCGACTGACATTTAAAAGAGAGGTTCATTGTGTAAATATATTCATAGACAATTAATATAATTGCGCTTTTTATATACCTACAATAAAGAATAATTTCATTTCGGGGTTCGAACCGTCGACTGACATTTAAAGGAGAGGTTTAAGTGGCATACGTTCATTGTGTAAATATAATCATAGTCAAATTAATATAATTGCGCTTTTTACGCCACTCTAGTGTCGGCTTCGTAAACTACGCCGTCAATTGCATACATAAAACCGTCAGACTTATTTTATTATGGCAGTGCTTTTGAATCCCGTTGTACTTTCATGCGTGCAATAACGACCTAAGCAGGGACCGCTAAACTTTACCATTGCCAGAAATGATTGATTAAGACGATATTTGTAAGCACGTGAAGTCAAAAGTGTTTCAAGACCATCTCACTTGGTGGATGACGTGGTTGGTACCCCGGGCGGGAAACGGGTACCGAAACATAAAAAGTGTTGGAGAGGAGACGCGTCAGTTAGTTGGTGAAGACTGGCAGAGAGCGTGAAACTGAGCGGCATGGCGTCATCTGATGAAATACATTGTAAGTAACTTTGTACATTTGTGTAAATATAGAATAAATCCAGTAGTATTACAATAACGCAATCATTTCGGACTTAGTTTAGTAGTCATGTAGTTCCCTATAGTATCCTGAGAACTCCAGTTATTCCCGAAAATTAGTTTTCCATTGTTGTGAACAATGGTGATGTCAGAAATCCTGACGAGAAAGAGCAGAAGACGAACGCAGTAGCCATCCGGCTAGCAATCAGTGCGACCTAAGTGACCGTCGCACAACATTATTATTATTATTATTATTATTATTATTATTATTATTATTATTATTATTATTAGCCTACTATTAAGCTACTGATTGTTGTTTCTCATGGTATTAGTTCTTATGAACTATTTTCTTTTCTGTGGTATAGTGCATGTTAATTTTGAGAAGCCATTCGAATGAATATGTATAAATCCTACCATGTTTAACTAAATAAGTAACTTTTCGATTAGAGGTTATGACTATGTAAACAGTAATTAATCTCTCAGTGAGATAAAAACTTTGAAGGCATGTGGACTTTAAAAGATCATATTTTAACACATACTCTACTGTATTGTATGAAACATAATCAAGAAAAGGTTACCTGATTGTAAGCCTATTTCGAGTAAATAACTGTCCTGTATTATTTATTTATTTTTTAATTGGGTTATTTTACGACGCCGGATCAACATCAAGGTTATTTAGCGTCTGTATGAAATGAAGGTGATAATGCCCGTGAAATGAGTCCGGGGTCCAGCACCGAAAGTTACCCAGCATTTGCTCGTAGTGGGTTGAGGGAAAACCCCGGAAAAAACTTCAACCGGGTAACTTTCCCCGACCGGGATTCGAACCCGGGCCACCTGGTTTCGTTGCCAGACGCGCTGTATTATTTATTCAAGTACAGACTTATTAATTTAGAATAAAAATGTTTGTATTTCCTGTTTATAATATCCAGAAAAAACTGACTCGGACGTACTGAATATGAATGTTTTCGACATTTTCCACCTCTCTCTGTTTGTTAAAGAATCTTTAGAGATTGGCCTGGTTATTAACTTTTTAAAATAACTGCCAGTTAGAGTCATTGAAATGTAAGTACTTATATTAAATTCACTGTACACAAACTGACGCATTAGGAATACTGTTTCTTTGCATACAGTATAAAGAAAGACTGAACAGAATTACTTCCAGAAAAATCTGGCTAATACCGTCCTTGTGCACCATAAATTACATCTGACTTTCCAGAGCTACAATTGAGGTCTCCGGTGTGGAAACCCGCTGCACAAATCACTGTGCTAACGACGCTCCGTAACCTAATATGCGCAGAGATTTATTGGAGAGCCCACGCATGTATACTGGGAAATGTTTACAACGCTGATCGTCGATTCACCACACAAAATAGAAAAATAATCACAGAGTAAACATTATTAGTGCATTAAACTGCAACGTCCAGCAAAACTGTAGGCATTCTATTTATTGCACACAAAAATTGTGTAAACAAAAGAATGAAAGTGATTTATTGATACCGTGCTCATGATTAAAACTTGTTCAATTAAGGTATTTAAAATATGGTCTTCAAACTATAGAAAATCATTTTTGCCTTTAATTACATTTCGAGTGATTAATAACTATGAGGACTGTCATTAGAATTCCTCACGGTAGTTACTGATCATGCAGATGAAGTTTCATCTGGTGAAGCCGCTGGCTGCATTACGTATTACAGCAGAAAACAGTGACAGTATAGTGAAGATTAACCACAGCACACGTGGAGGAAGCGAGCTATGGAATAGAATAATTTATAGAACACAAAGAGGAAATAATTCTGAGTAACTCATAACGAATAAACAGATATAGGCCTAGACTACCACACACAATAAAGGAAAACTAATGTATTATTATTATTATTATTATTATTATTATTATTATTATTATTATTTTATTTCCTTTACTTTAAGTAGCAAAGTAATTTCTTACCGCAAGACGGTAAACATCTTTCTGTCATATACTAAGCTAGTCCAGTATTATCAATGTTTGGAATACGAAAAAAATGTGTCTAGGTATTTGGGAGTCAATTAAAGAACACTAATATATTAATATTATCACGTAATAATATAAAACTGGGCGAATCCAGAAATGCATATAGAATGTTAGTTGGGAGACCAGAGAGGAAAAAGACCTTTAGGGAGGCCGAGACGTAGATGGGAGGATAATATTAAAATGGATTTGAGGGAGGTGAGGTATGATGATAGAGACTGGATTAATCTTGCACAGGATAGGGACCGCTGGCGGGCTTATGTGAGGGCGGCAATGAACCTTCGGGTTCCTTAAAAGCCATTTGTAAGTAAGTAAGTAATATACAACTAATAATTTAAATTAAAAATAAACGAAAGAGTGAAATGGGAGCCATTCGATCCTAGAACCACATTGAGTCTATCTAGTCAGTAACCTTATTTTATTTAAGGTGAAAAAAGTTTTTATGCTCGACCACGCCGATATGTAGTAATTATAGAGCTGGTAGTAGCCCTTTAATGCACCTCATTAAAGTACAATTATTCATTATACTTCAGTTGTTCAGCCAATGTGAAATCACCATTGTACCATTATAAAACCGCAAGTATCGATTATTCTCGGATATGCAATCGAAAGACAATTAGCGAAACGTCACGGAGGCTGGAAATCCAATACTGTCGCAGAAGGTTATGTTCTGTTACTATAATAATTAGCGTTAATTGTAAATAATATTTAAATAAATTCATTTTTGTCATCTCGTTTTTCAGTTAAATCAATTTCCAGGTTATATAAATATTAATGTTCATATTATTCTCTAGATTATATCAAGGTCAATGAAATTCGTCCCTCGGAAGAAATCAATACTTTCGCGTCTGCGCACATCTCACAATTTAGAAGGTCACTTTCGCTCTTCACTTACATAACCATAACATGAATACTTATGAATAATTTCAAGTTAGAAATATGGTCGTATGAAAATTATGAAACTCGCTTGCGTTTGTTTCATAAACAAACATACTCGCGTCTTAATTACTACCATTATAGGCTTGTTGCATAATGTACTATTTTAACACAATTCTGAAAAAAAAAAAAAAAAAAAAAAAAAAACCTGAGATGCATTGCTACACTTTGATGTTGGAAAATTATGATTAAGCTCTTTCTTCTTAGCCCTTTTCTTGCCATCAACCTGAATATCTTCAAAGTATTCAATGTTACAAGATTTTATTGTCTGATCACGTGAAAAAGAAGTAATAAATTCTCCACTTTCGGAGATGTCGAGTGACTACACAGAATTTTGATGATGTCCCACCGCACAAGATGACGATGTGGGAAAAGATGTGTCGTCCTTAAAGCACTGTCCTCATATGCACATACTGCAATACTTTCAGTCACATGTAGAAGACAATTGATAGCAAGTTTCGTACCAGGGAATGTATTACTATGAAATCCAAATCCACCCCAGCTGAAAAGGTAAAAGATAGCCTGTCTTTTGACTGACTAACTTTGTTTCACTTCTCATATATTTCCTATGCAAGTCAGTTCCCCTTAATACATTTCTGAATGTATATAAAGCTTTCGAGCACCAATTGAATTTAGAGTTACATTAGGACAAACAAGGCATTTCTTGGCTTCTGTTGAGAACATATAGCTCACATAATCATCCATTTTTTTTCAAAGGTCATATTCGACCTTTCTTTCTTAGATTCCACAGTTTTACCATTCCATTATTATCGCTTGACGCTATGCGATTATCGTCCAAAATCAACGAACAATATAAAGGTTTCTTATGTGCGTTATATTCTTCCAGTGTTTACATCAGAATGTTCAATAGACTTATCCTTTGATGAAAACAGTGTAATCCCATCTTTGCTAAACTCTACAACTCTATAAGCCTTTGTATGCGCCTCCAATGTACGAGAGTCGTATTGAAAGTCATGACGAGCCCATTTATTATAAATCTTAATTTTTATTTTTTATTTTTTGACAAACCAGGTATATCACTTTAATCTACAGATTTTTCTCTCATTTTTCAACATAGTCCCCATTTATTTGCATACATTTTTCCCACGGTTCTGTAAGTTTGAAAAAAATATTGCGGCAGAAGTTGTTCCAGCTTCCCAAAGACAATGATGCACTGTTTCCTGGATGTCCTCCAGCATCTCGTAGTGTTGGCCTTGCAGCTGTTTCTTTACAGAATCGAAAAGATGGTAGCCGGAGGTTGCCAAGTCGGGACTGCAGAGAGAATGCGAAAGGGTTTTTCACCCAAATCTCCTGATTTTCTCCATGGTGACACGAGCAGTGAGAGCCAGCGTGTTACACACGATCCTCTTCCCAGATCGTTTTTCGCACAATGCAAAACGGTGCTTAAAAAGTGTCCGAGTATAGCAGACAGCATTTATGGCCTGTCCAGGTTCAAGAAATTCATCTAGAATGCATCCAGAAGTCACATCAACTCTTTCCTTGTTGCGTTCAGGGGACACAGTTCGAGGGCGACCGCTACGAGGCTTATCTTGGATGCTCGTATTCCAATTTTTGAAATGTAGATTATGATCATGAAGTCGTTTTTGTTACAATGTTGGAATTGGAATTATAGCAATGGGTTGCTCATGACTTTCAGTACGACCCTCTGTATTTACTGTATTACCTCAGTGATTTCATTTGTGTATTTATGCCATTGAAACACTTGCTATATCGTCATTCAATGGATTGACTGCTTGATGAAGTAGCAATTTGTAACTGACGTGTAGTCAAAAACCTACCGTCGACACGTTTGAATAGTAATTTCTCTAGAAAAAATGGATGACAGTGTACGCTAATGACCAAGACGCGTTGAAAACTATTCTCCAGAAACTACACCGTGTTATGTATACATTTAAATACTCTGTTTACCATTCGCGACTTCCGCTTATAAAGTGCGCGAAATATACAACTTACCGACATTATAACTGGTCGTAGGGCGAGTGTTTAGTGCGGAGATCCGACCGCTCTCTCTTTCATGGAAGGAAATTGGCGGTGAAAGATAGTGATTTAAACCTACAGTCCCCTACAAGTAACGCACTGGTAAGATATAATAAGAAAACGTTACGCTGGTATTACTGTTTGTAAAATCATATGTTGAAAATAATGTCCACCTAATACAGGAATCACATGAGGAAACTTTCAGATAATCAGGCAAGAATACAGCTAAGTCCTAGAAAATCTTCACCCCGATTAGCACAAGAATGTGATACATCACAAAGGTCAGCATTAAGAGGACTGAAAATGTTACACTTTTATAATTGTAGAGAGTGGTCGTTAGCACTTGCTGAAATGGGTAGAGTGCATGGAGGGTAAGGAACTCTGCTCCGTCGTGCACAAGGGATATAGAGAGACAGCATACCCGCCAGCAGCCACGAATGCACGCTAGGACAGTATCTTGTCCGCGGGTAAGAGACGCTAGCCTGAGCGTGCAGTGTTTTGAAGACCGTTGTTGTAGAGTGACAGTGGTCCATCGACTACAGCAGGAGTATCCAGCCATTCGCGTGAATTTTTGTGAGTGGATGCTGCACTCTATTCATGACGGTACTTTTGATCCAACTCAGTTACGAGTATTAATGACGTAGGAAGTTTTGTTCCATGTAAAACATTATGTTCAATCCAATGGGACACTGAAAATCCTAATTTACTGCATGAAGTTCCTCTTCATGATCAGAAAGTAAGTGTGTGTGGCATTACTGCTCGTAGGGTAATTGGTCTAACACCCTGCGGTTTTTTTAATTTTTGTAATATTGATTGAAGATGAAAAACTGTATGTTTACGTCCAGCAGGATAATTCCACTGCACATACACTCGCTATACCGTTAAAAATCTTTGATGATCGCGTAATTAATCACGGACATTCCCAGCCCTCAATCCCCGGATTGAAATGTTTGTGATTTTTATTTGTGGGAAAACCTAAACAGAAAGTGAATGTGAAGAATTCACATTCTTGAAGAGCTGGAGAATGAAGATATGCGAGTGCTGAGTGAAATTACATATAGAGAGTTGCAAAAGCTGTTTCACAATTTCTACACGGATATGATTCTTGCATTCAGAAAGATGGACATTATTTTCAACATTTGCTTTGATAAAGGTTAAGATCGACATAGCGGTTTCTTATAACCTCTTGCCGATTCAGTTTTTATACGAGACTATAGATCTAAATCATCGCCATTTACCGCAGATTTATTTCCTCCCGTGCGAGAGAGCGGTAGGACCTCACCACTAAGCACGCGCGCTGCGTAAAATTATAATGCCGGTAAGTTGCATGCCGAGCACTGTATATCCCGGATCATAAAGTGGGTGACAAGTTCTCACTTGGTTTGGGCGTCCCGTCTACGATTGGTCAGAATGTAGGACTTGTAAACCTTAGAGAAAAATTATCCAACTTAGTGTGTTCTATTAGGACGTGCCCTCAATCTAGCCCTGAAACGTACTGGGTTATCTTTGACCGTGATACACCCGTAAACCCTTGAAAAATGATGAAAACCTCGTTGGAATAATGAGGTTAACAAAAAATCATTTACCTTAACACAAATTTATTTATATAAAATAAGGTAATAACAATTAGGTAATTTAGTAAAATATAGTGACATTAAATTGCCTGTAAATATGTGCATATATATATGAATAAATAAATATAAAAAATAGCAATCAGAGTAGAAAACTAACAACAATAAGCGAAGTGAAGCTCTCAGAGAAACGATATGTAAGAATAACAATATAAGGCCGAAAGGCAACTAGGGATGTTGAGAGATTGATAAATAACAAAAAAGAGAGAAAAAACTAGTTCACTCTCGTTCACTATTATAAACCAAAACTTCTCATAATTACTCTAGTAAATACTTTACTAGAGATTCAAATTACCTGGTTGAAACGTGAGAAGATAGAAAAAAGCCCACTAAACTCACACATAATCCATAACGTTTGGCAATGTTAATCACAATCACTATTAATGCTAAATCAGTTCACGCATACGTAAACTCAATGTTCCACGTCACTACAAGATAGACATGCAAAATATAGAATATCTGAGGTAATGAATCTAATATCAAAACAATATGTAATAAGGTAGCGAATGAGGGTGAACAGAAAATTATTTAATAACCAGAACGCATAACTGAAACCAGAATAATGCACTTCCATAACCAAATGACCAAATAGAAAAGATAATATCAAACCAAAACAAGCGTGTCTCTCTCTTTAAGCAATCATTCACATCTCACAAATTTCTCGTCCACACCAGACGGCTTGGTCGTCCTCGAACTAGTCATCCAACTCTGTCTCCCAACGCTGTAGCACTCCTACAACCAGTCCGTCTCGCTGCCTCTAGGCAACTCACCTCACTTAAGTCTCCGCCACATAACGGAAGAGGACAAAAACTCGCAACGGAAAAATATCAAGATCAGCCAATAGGAGAGCAAACCTCAAACTCCGGAAAAGTCTTGTCTCTCGACGTATATTAAATAATAAAACAAAAGACAAAACAAGAAAAAAAACAGAGTTAAGAAAGAGCTATCTATAGGAGAAAGAAAGAAATGAAGAAAACAGACCTCAAGAAAAACCCATAAAGAACTTCGAAAGGGAAATAACAAGGTGCCGGAAAAATACCGGCACAGCCTTGTCCTTCTAAATTTTTGGTGTTCCGAGAACGATGTACAACGAAATGAATTTAGTGATGAAAGAACTTACAAGGGAAGTACCCCAGCTCGAACGGCTAAAACCGAGTGTAAATGCGTTTAAAATACAGAGCTGTGTTTTTTCTACCACCCATCAAGGTTATTTATCTGTAAAACTCCGCAGTCGTGTGCAATCAATGATTGAAGAATAACGAATCTAACGTCTAGAAAAGCACAAATCGCTGAAGAAACAACCCCGTGTAACAGACAGTTATGACAAAATACATAAATACATACTACTATTAGTATTATTATTATTATTATCATTATTACTATTCTTCTTTATTATTATTATTATTATTATTATTATTATTATTATTATTATTATTATTATTATAGCTCAGTTGGTAGAGCAGCTGGCTACGGACTGGAAGGTCCGGGGTTCGATCCCAGGTGGTGACAGGATTTTTTCTCGTTGTCAAACTTTCAGAACGGCCCCGAGGGTCACTCAGCCTCCTATAAAATTGAGTACCGGGTCTTTCCCGGGGGTAAAAGGCGGTCAGAGCGTGGTGCCGACCACACCACCTCATTCTAGTGCCGAGGTCATGGAAAGCATGGGGCTCTACCTCCATGCCCCCCAAGTGCCTTCATGGCATGTTACGGGGATACCTTTACCTTTTTTTATTATTATTATTATTATTATTATTATTATTATTATTATTATTATTATTATTATTATTATGAATAATTGTATTTTTTTTTTGTATGCCTCATTTATTTTGACCTGCTGTTCACATATTATTATGCTTTTTTCTTTCTTTCTGTATGTTATATATTATGTCTGATTTCTTCTTATTTGTTGTTTATTTTTTATTATTATTATTATCTTATTCAGTTTTGTGTGTAAAATTGTAGTGTAATTTGTTAATTTGTAGTGTTTTTGCAACGCAGTCTTTACTCCTGGTTGAGTGTTAGAGAAGGCCATATGGCCTTAACTCTGCCAGGTTAAATAAATCATTATTATTATTATTATTATTATTATTATTATTATAAATGAGGTATTATGTGGCAAGAAGGTACACATTTGCTTTAAATAATATATGAGTATAGGGTATTTCAAAAGTCAGTTCAAACATTAAACCGCTATAAATATTATAATATGAGATAGGGAAAAAACAAAAACATCACAGTGTTGGGCAAACAACGGGGTTTACAAAACATTGGGAAGATTTCCGCCGTTCTCTTGTTCAACGTACAGCATTCTGTCTGCGACATCATGCACAGCATTTTGCAGATAATGTCTTGGAATATTGGCAATTTCTTGCGAGATGGCATCTTTCAGTTGTAGTCGGGTTGTTGGATGTGTGTGGAAAAAACGTTCTTTAAGGTAACCCCACAACCAAAAGTCGGCCGGATTGAAACCTGGAGATCGCGGAGGTCACATGGTTGAAAAGTGCCTACTACAACTGAAAGATGCCATCTCGCAAGAAATTGCCAATATTCCAAGACATTATCTGCAAAATGCTGTGCATGATGTCGCAGACAGAATTCTGTACGTTGAACAAGAGAACGGCGGAAATCTTCCCAATGTTTTGTAAACCCCGTTGTTTGCCCAACACTGTGATGTTTTTTGTTTTTTTCCTATCTCATATTATAATATTTATAGCGGTTTAATGTTTGAACTGACTTTTGAAATACTCTATACTCATATTATTTAAAACAAATATCGTGTAACTTCTTGCCACATAATACCTCATTTATGTATTTTGTGGATCTCCTTGTCATAACTGTCTGTTACACGGGGTTGTTTCTTCAGCGATTTGCGCTTCTCTAGTCATTAGATTCGTTATTTTTCAATCACTGATTGCACACGACTGAGGAGTTTTACAGATAAATAACCTTGATGGGTGGTAGAACAAGCACAGCTCTGTATTTTAAACGCATTTACACTCGGTTTTAGCCGTTCGAGCTGGGGTACTTCCCTTGTTAGAACCAGATCTGATATTTTTCTTGCAGACCAAAACTCTTTCCACAGGACCAGAATATGTAATTTTTCGGTATAAGATTATATCGTCCCAATTCTCTTCTTTGATGCAACTTCAAATTAAGAGTAATACCGGAAAATGCAGAAACGAGATCTTTAATTGTTTTAGCTATAGGCCCTACTGCTCACGTTAATTGCAAACAGTAATAAAATTACGATGACTGCTGAAGCGGACATGTGCAATGCAAATGGAGCAGGTAATTTCAGACGCGTGTTTCGAATATTTGTTCAATTAATTCAAACCAGTTTATTTCAGCTCAATGATTATATTGCTCCAGTTGTAGCTCTTACTGTTTAACCACAGTCTAGTACATACAGTCACGAAGCTCAATACAAGGGAATATGTATTCATAGATAGTTGCTAACCTCTAGGATCGCTACTATCGCCTCATCACAGACAATGCGAAATAGTACCGGCACAGTCTACTGTTCCTAGTACCCTCTCAACTCAAGCTTCGTGACTGTACGAGGCGCATCCAGAAAGTAAGTTTCCCGTTTTTCCCCCTTGAAAGTAAACGTAATTAGACGTGTCAATTGCGCAAGCGTAACAGATCTATGACGTATCAATCATATGCCAGCAGGACAGATCCCGCCTGGTGCCTGTAGCGTGGCAGCAGTGGTCCGAAATGGAATCTCTTATTCCTTCTCCCGCCGCCTGAGAGGTTCGGTCTTTGA